>NC_052512.1:7921276-7949925 GCF_014356525.2 Nilaparvata lugens | reverse complement strand
TTAGGCACAAATTACGATGATGAAAGAGAAATACGCGTGTTCGTGGCGCATAAGCCTGTACGCACCTTCACAATGAACAGTTCTCACTCTTGAATGTTCCCC
The DNA here is from genome assembly GCF_014356525.2 of Nilaparvata lugens. NCBI lineage: Eukaryota > Metazoa > Arthropoda > Insecta > Hemiptera > Delphacidae > Nilaparvata > Nilaparvata lugens. The sequence continues at coordinate 7,949,823 of NC_052512.1, read as the reverse complement.
TGTCAAGAATAACTTATGCTGCATACCTGAGATTAACTGATATATGTATGATGTAGCTCACCTTAATATAATATAGCCATGAATTAAAATCTGATTCACAAATAAGGTCCATATTGTTCTTACGTGACTGTGTTTTTGATATAAATTGTATTTGGTGAATACCAACCTATGTAGGTAATCATAGCCTAGTTATTGAATATTTAATATTTCACTTCTGGCCCCTCCCACAGCAATACATAAATCCTGGCTATGTCTTCAACCCTCAACTGACAATAAGAGCAACAACAATAAATAAATTCAATTCAAATACATATGCCTTACATCGGCCAATCTTCTTCTACACATAATACACAAATATAAATTATCTCCTCCTCCATACACATATAAACCTTTTTTCTAATCCACGCTTCGCCCTCAGGCTAGAAGCACGTTAGTGCAAAATCATTGCCAACCTAACAAATGGTAATTCTTGACTTGCAGAATATAATATTTCTTCTCCTCGACATAGAACAGGACTTGTACATTTTTTATTTCATTCTCTTGCAGAATTTGGGCTTTGCTTTTATATACGAATATTTTTAAAGGATAATCTTTGGTAAGTTTTATTAACAAGAACTTCTTTTCATCTGATACATTGAAACTTTGGCTTAATGCTTTTGGTGGTAACTATGCGGTTGATTGTTTGGCGGATAATTTTATTGATTTTCTCAATTAGTTACACATAAATAATAATAATATAATATTTTATAATATCTCTACATACAATTCACATGTATATGACACTTGAGTTTTTTATTCAGGGTATCAACTTAGGGATTTATCATGCATTGAATACTCGGGTTTTCACAGTGAACAGCTGATCCTTGGATGCTTGGGTGGCTTCTATTTATTCAACTGTCGCCATTTTGATGCTTCTTTAAGATATACAACGGTAAGTGGCTTTTAAATTGGAAGTTATTTATTCACTTGTTTCATTAGTGAGGATGGTGTTAAAGATGGTTTCTAAATTTGTTCTTTCTTTATTTTCAGGTATGCTGGTCGAAGTGAATACTCGTCTGCTAAATAAGTGTGTTGCCTGGCGTTTGTTTGGTACGTATTTGTTGACAGGTAAGGTCAGTGAATCCAAATATTATATTTACTCTCTTATCGCTTATTATCTCGATAATACGGTTTGAGATTAGAAATATTTTCCCACCAAGTTAAATTTGGTTTGCTGCTGTCCGGTTGTTATTTATAGATGAGGCTGTCCTGATGATGATTTATCCTTCATAAATATAAAACCCCGGTATCTTGTATACCTTTTCAAACAATTCTTAGCCTCCTTAATGGTAATATATTTCAGTCCATTCTTTTTCCAATCATCTCGTAGTCTTAATGCATTTTTCCTCTCACTTTCATTTAATGTTCTCGGTTTCAGTTTGTTATAAATTAGTAGGCTCACAACAATAACTATTTTTATAATATTAACTTTCCACTCATCAATAGTAGTTTCATTTGATAATATAATACAATTTTTCATCCTAACCACAACACAGTCTTCAATCCATATCACAGCCATAACAAATAGTATGTAATATATCAGAACATTTATCATTTCTTTAATAATATAATCTCTCAACATGTAATAGTCAGGTACTTTCACTCTTTATTATAATTTCTTATTTCTTTTAATCCTATTAAACACTTTCTATCCTTTATCAACCTCCATAAATAGTCCACTTTATTATTATCATCCACACATGAATCATCGTAGTTTTCCTTTCAGTTCCGTTTTTATCCCTGTATGAATCCATATTAGTCCTTCCAGTAGCTCCAGTTTCATTCCATTTATCAGGTCCATTTTGCCGGTCACATCGCTGATCTTCTGCTTTAAAGCGAATGGGCCACGGATGCATGCCGTCGATCCTCTGTCCTCCATCCTGGTCTCGGTCCGGAATCCTCCTCGGGCGTTTGAAACGTGCATGCGGCCGGTATGCGCGCGCACGGTTCGTCTTTTTCTTCCTCCTGACTTTCGCCTCCGGGCCTTACGGTGCATGCTTCTTTTTTCCTGTATTCCGTCCTCCCGGTACTCCCTGGTGTCATCCTTTTGTTCCTCCATCCTGGGTTCCTTGGGGTGCCTTGGTGGGGTCGATTGATGCGGATGCGTAGGTCCTGTGCGCGGATGCGTGGTGGTGGTCCCTTGATGTGCGGGTGTGGCGTTCAAAACGGGTTGATCGCATGTGGGCTCCATATTACATAATTCCTTTACTGTAACCTGTTTTCCTCGGGGCGGGTAGCTCTTCCTGCGGTGATGGTTCTTCAGTGGGGAATAGTATGCCTAATAGAGGCTGATGCTTGCGGGGTGTTTTAATTTATGGTGGGCGGCGGTTTTTGTGGTGGGCTGACTTGCATGGGCTCCTGTGTGTCTTGTGGTGGGTTATTTGCATGTTGTTTTTGGGTTGTCTTTGTTGTATGTGCTACTGTGTAAGATGTATTTGTCCCGTTATGATTTTGATGTGTTTCACCTTGATTCTTGTGATCTCCATCTCGTTGTAATTATTCCATTTAAGCGATCTCTGCCATCATAATATGCTCCTCTATCTTGTTGTTCACTATTGTAATATTGAGATCTATTTCTAGAATTATTTTCAAACGATTGACCTCTGCTAGTATTTCCAGGGTATTTTTGATATCGGGTGTTTGTTCCAGCATTTGACATTTGATTTTCACCATTATAATTTTTTCTGAAACTATTGCTATTATGTTGAAGAGAATGATTGGAGTTTCTTGTGTGATTGTTTACCTGACTGGATTCAGAAGTAACGGATTGGATACAGTGTAAATGTTCCATTAATTCTTTGCAACTGGTAATTGAGAATACTGCTAGTGTCATACGAACATTGGAAGGAAGCTTTTTTGATAAGATGTGGACCAGTGATGAATCAGCTAGAGATTCGTCTAACTGATAGTTTTTATACATCAAATCTGTTATAAAATCAGTGTAGGATTGTCCATTTCTGCTATCATAAGTGCATAAAATAATTTCTGATAGTGCGTCCATCTGTTTACATTTACTCCAATACTGTTGCAGGAACTGGGAGATGAAGTCCTCCAGGCTGTTGATATCTCGCATCCGGCTCTGGAAAAACATCAGCGGCTCGCCGAGTAATAGACTGGACAGTTGGAAACGCCATACTAACCAAGAGGTGGGTGTCAGTTCTTGAACGGCTCTTATTTGGTCCACAAATGGTCTGGGTTGCATATGATGATGGGAATTATCAAATGTTCCAAGACTTTGAAAAAGTTGAGTGCCGTTTACTACTTCATTCGGTGTATACGGTACTGCATTCGACTGACTGGGATACTTTCCATACGTGTCTCTATTCTGGAGACTCGTTCTTCATTTGCGATCCATTTATCGTTCATAATTTTCTTGTTTTATTCACTTCGTTGTACAGTCCAGTGAGTTTCAACTGTTGCCCGCCTATGGCATTCTCTAACATGCCATATCTCTCTCGTGATCTTGTCCCCTCTCTCTTAGGCTTGCTATACTTGTTTGCACGTTACTCTGCTCTTTAACTATCTCTACTATTTTCTTATTATTTTCCTCCACTTTCGACTCTATCTCGCCCTTATTTTCTAACACCTTTCCCATGACAGTTCCCATGATAGCGGTGCCCAGCTCCTTACCCAATACGTCCACCTGTTTTCCTATTTCCTGGGTACCTCGTCCAACCGCTCATTTATCTGACAGGTGATATCATCTATACGGGTTTCTAACGTTTTTATGACTGCAGATTGCGTATCTATCTTGATATCTATCATATTTCTCACTTCTTCCTTGAATTCAGAGAATTTTTCTCAACTTTCTCTTCCATTTTTCCACACTCCCTTGTACAGCTTTGGTATTTTCCTCCACTTTATCCTGGATGGCTTTAGTGTTTTTTTCCATTTTTTCTGTGTTTTTATTTTGGCTTGCTAAGATTTGACTGAGTATGAGTTTGAGTTCGTTTGTAGAATCATTTGCTATAAGATTGGTATATAACTGACTGAAGAGTCTAATGTGGTGTTGTGTTTTTCTAGGTTGGTGATTGCGGATGGCGGTTGACTGGCGATATTGGATGGCAATAGGGTAGCGGCCTTCTCCGTTCCTTTGGCGACGCTTGGAGCGATCTGCGGAGACGCCGGTATCGAGTTGGACGCCTCACTCCCTCATCTCTGCCAGCTGGATTCTCATCAGGATTTATTACCTCGATGACATTATCGATCTTAGTGGAAGACAAATGGGCCAGGTTTTGCGGGTCGAATTGATGGAGCATATGCTGCCTCCTCTCTCTCCGTGGGGTCTCCGCGGCATTGTCCTGGAGTTGTTGGTCGGCCGGTGTCATAGCTACATAGTTTTGGGGGTGGTCGCTGAAGTAGGAAATTTGCGAGTTAGCTGGCGACTGGTTCATGGTGACGTTATTATGGAATACTTCGAGTAAGGTGCCAAGTGTACTGCCAAATTTCAGAAATATTAAAATGGATTCAGTGATAGTGCTTATTCTGGATAAAATGTGTGGTGTTAAAAGTTTCAAGTGTCATGTACATATATTACGAAAAGACCTTCGAGTGACAGGTATGACTTCTGACATAGATAGATTACACTAATATAGTTCTTAAAATTTTAGGTAGGGTTTTATCTTCCTTAACAATAGCTATGCGATTATATTCCAAATAATCTATACCCCTGGTCAGCATACAATATCTAGATTCAAAAATCAAAATCAAAATTTTACTATAAACTTTTATGGAAATTTCCATCCAATTTTGTCTCTATTATGAGAATTATGTTATCAAACTCGTGTGATACAGTTTGTCTGTATTATGCAGCTTGAAAAATTTTAATTTGAAGAGCAACTCAATTATTTTAGCCAGAAACTTACAATAGATCATTAGATAATATCTTGTCGAATCAACTTCAGATTATGTTTCTTGCAGCTTTCAGTTTTATCAATAATTTTATGAATCATTGATAGTGAGATTGAGTAGGTAAGCTTTTCATCATGCTCCACTGGTTGGGTGCCATTATGTGAAGTTGTGAATTGTAAATCCTTCACAGATGATACGATATTTCTGATATTTATGAGAGCAATCGCTAAACTCCCTCTTTTGCGAATAAATTCACAAAAAATTAAGGCCGTCCGGCTCGCAAAATTACTGGGTTCAAACCTCAGCTCCAGCTCAGTGGTGGATACATGAATTTATAAATACAAATAATCACCATAAGGTTCAATGACCGGTGATTGATAATTCTTACCGCTGCTTCTGTGAAGTTCTTGAAGAATACCAGTGAGGAAATTAAAAGAATATTTGATGACTGATATCAGTAACCATGTATCACTAGAGAATGATAAGGACCAACTATAGTTGTTTCTAGTTGATTCTTAAAACGCTCGTTGTGAATACAGATATTCACCAATATATCCTTCCAAAATTCCTTAGAACTTACACGCCAGTTCTTGAAGCTCTCTGGATCCTTATATGATATAACTGGATCCTTATAATATAATTTTTTAATATGCTTGTTCTGGCAGATTAAATTTCAAAAAATAAAGATGTTTTGAATCTTTCAAAAATGTTGAGCAGATTTTGCGTTTTATCAGCGTTTTCGAGGATACAGATGTTTAAAATTAATATAGAAGTACAGTTAGGGCAGATCAACTTGTCTTTGAAAGGATTCGAATTTCATTAGAGATAGGCCTACGCCCGAAAATAAGGGTTTCAGCGGTTTTCCAGCCTTCTTCTGTGTTTCCTTAGCTGCTGCCTGATGATACGCCTATTTCCTAAGCATTTGGAATGAGCTTTTCCTAGTTTTTCAGTAACTACTGAACTTGAAAAAGTTTAAAATCGATACACGGGTTCAGCTTAAGTGCTGTATTGAAGGGTTTTTCCCCAGTGTTTCATTGCATTTTTCTAGATTTTTCAAGTACATTGGAACTCAAAGAAGTTGGATGGAATTAATGTTTTGAAACTACTTCTCTACTTATCATTTATTTCTATGTCAAATTTCAAAGTACTAGACTGAAATACACAAATCCTTTTAAAGTATCATAATGTATATGTTACGTTTTCGTATAATGTACTATGTCTCTACATGGGAATTAATATTTTTAATAATCTTCATTAGAATAGACAAAGATATTTGCAACTCTAAGCTACTTTGATGTAATTGAGCAGTAATTGCGTTGAACTTGAAAGTCTCTATAATATATTAAATATTTGAAGGGAGAATGTGGAATGTAAATGGAGGCGAGTGAAGCGAGCCGACTCTTTTTGTGTGTCATACCTCTTTCTTTAAACAAGCAATATTTCTTTTTTCAATACTTCCAAATATATCATGATTCCATAATGTGAGCAAAGTGTAATAAATTGTATTTGTAGAAAAATTAATGGATTCTCCAAACATATTGGATTGCAATTGCCAATAGGGCTAGTCCCATATTGATACGCGACGCGGCGGGACACGAGTCTGCTAGATGAGATAATATTATTTTTATGATCATAATATTGTAATTTTCACAATGAGACAGAGGTTCATTATAAATCAAATATGAGACAAAGCTTCATTATAAAAAAATGAACATTATAATTTTATGATGTTAACTCATATAGCAGACTGGGGTTACATCATGTCACGTCGCGTGTCGTCGCAATATGTGACTAGCCTAGAAGTTAGGTTTCAAATCTTGGGTTTTTATAAAGTTTATAAATTGATAAGTGTATAACTTTAACCAGGTTTCAGAAATCTACAACCCCTCTTTCTATAGGTGCGTACAGACTTACGCACCACAAACACGCGTATTTCGCTTTTCATCAGCTCTATATCTTCTGCATTTGTACAGAAACAGTAAAATACAGATATAATAGGCACAATATTAGCTGATGAAAAGAGAAATACGCGTGTTCGTGGCGCATAAGCCTGTACGCACCTTCACAATGAACAGTTCTCACTCTTGAATGTCCCCTGTCAAGAATAACTTATGCTGCATACCTGAGATTAACTGATATATGTATGATGTAGCTCACCTTAATATAATATAGCCATGAATTATAAAATCTGATTCACAAATAAGGTCCATATTGTTCTTACGTGACTGTGTTTTGATATAAATTGTATTTGGTGAATACCAACCTATGTAGGTAATCATTAGCTAGTTATTGAATATTTAATATTTCACTTCTGGCCCCTCCCACAGCAATACATAAATCCTGGCTATGTCTTCAACCCTCAACTGACAATAAGAGTAAAGAAAAAGAAAAAATAGAATTGAATCGTTTTCAACTGTTGCAATTATTCACAGAAACTTGAATTTATATTGTTTTATTTTTTCCAATAAAAAAATTTATTTTTATGTTACAAAGACTGAAAGCTCAGAAGCTTAGGCGTGAATAATATCGTACAGGACGACTGTTCTGAAGACTTTTTTTAATATCAGATTTTTCTGGCGATTTGAGCCCTGAATAATTTCTACTGCATACTGTGAAGTTGTGAATTGTAAATTCTTCACAGATAATACGATGTTTCTGATATTTATAAGAGCAATCGCTAAATTCCCTCTTTTGCGAATAAATTCACAAAAAATTAAGGCCGTTCGGCTCGCAAAATTACTGGGTTCAAACCTCAGCTCTAGCTCAGTGGTGGATACATGAATTTTATAAATACAAATAATCACCATAAGGTTCAATGACCGGTGATAATTCTTACCGCTGCTTCTGTAATGATAAGGACCAACTATAGTTGTTTCTAGTTGATTCTTAAAACGCTCGTCGTGAATACAGATATTCACCAATATATCCTTCCAAATTCCTTAGAACTTACAACGCCAGTTCTTGAAGCTCTCTGGATCCTTATATGATATAACTGGATCCTTATTAATATAATTTTTAATATGCTTGTTCTGGCAGATTAAATTTCAAAAAATAAAGATGTTTTGAATCTTTCAAAAATGTTGAGCAGATTTTGCGTTTTATCAGCGTTTTCGAGGATACAGATGTTTAAAATTAATATAGAAGTACAGTTAGGGCAGATCAACTTTGTCTTTGAAAGGATTCGAAATTTCATTAGAGATAGGCCTACGCCCGAAAATAAGGGTTTCAGCGGTTTTCCAGCCTTCTTCTGTGTTTCCTTAGCTGCTGCCTGATGATACGCCTATTTCTAAGCATTTGGAATGAGCTTTTCCTAGTTTTCAGTAACTACTGAACTTGAAAAAGTTTAAAATCGATACACGGGTTCAGCTTAAGTGCTGTATTGAAGGGTTTTTTCCCCAGTGTTTCATTGCATTTTTCTAGATTTTTCAAGTACATTGGAACTCAAGAAGTTGGATGGAATTAATGTTTTGAAACTACTTCTCTACTTATCATTTATTTCTATGTCAAATTTCAAAGTACTAGACTGAAATACACAAATCCTTTTAAAGTATCATATAATGTATATGTTACGTTTTCGTATAACGTACTATGTCTCTACATGGGAATTAATATTTTTAATAATCTTCATTAGAATAGACAAAGATATTTGCAACTCTAAGCTACTTTGATGTAATTGAGCAGTAATTGCGTTGAGCTTGAAAGTCTCTATAATATATTAAATATTTGAAGGGAGAATGTGGAATGTAAATGGAGGCGAGTGAAGCGAGCCGACTCTTTTTGTGTGTCATACCTCTTTCTTAAACAAGCAATGTTTCTTTTTTCAATACTTCCAATATATCATGATGCCATAATGTGAGCAAAGTGTAATAAATTGTATTTGTAGAAAAATTAATGGATTCTCCAAACATATTGGATTGCAATTGCCAATAGGGCTAGTCCCATATTGATATGCGACGCGGCGGGACACGAGTCTGCTAGATGAGATAATATTATTTTTATGATCATAATATTGTAATTTTCACAATGAGACAGAGGTTCATTATAAATCAAATATGAGACAAAGCTTCATTATAAAAAAATGAACATTATAATTTATGATGTTAACTCATATAGCAGACTGGGGTTACATCATGTCACGTCGCGTGTCGTCGCAATATGTGACCAGCCTAGAAGTTAGGTTTCAAATCTTGGGTTTTTATAAAGTTATAAATTGATAAGTGTATAACTTTAACCAGGTTTCAGAAATCTACAACCCCTCTTTCTATAGGTGCGTACAGACTTACGCGCCACAAACACGCGTATTTCGCTTTTCATCAGCTCTATATCTTCTGCATTTGTACAGAAACAGTAAAATACAGATATAATAGGCACAATATTAGCTGATGAAAAGAGAAATACGCGTGTTCGTGGCGCATAAGCCTGTACGCACCTTCACAATGAACAGTTCTCACTCTTGAATGTTCCCCTGTCAAGAATAACTTATGCTGCATACCTGAGATTAACTGATATATGTATGATGTAGCTCACCTTAATATAATATAGCCATGAATTATAAAATCTGATTCACAAATAAGGTCCATATTGTTCTTACGTGACTGTGTTTTTGATATAAATTGTATTTGGTGAATACCAACCTATGTAGGTAATCATTAGCCTAGTTATTGAATATTTAATATTTCACTTCTGGCCCTCCCACAGCAATACATAAATCCTGGCTATGTCTTCAACCCTCAACTGACAATAAGAGTAAAGAAAAAGAAAAAATAGAATTGAATCGTTATCAACTGTTGCAATTATTTCACAGAAACTTGAATTTATATTGTTTTATTTTTTCCAATAAAAAAATTTTATTTTTATGTTACAAAGACTGAAAGCTCAGAAGCTTAGGCGTGAATAATATCGTACAGGACGACTGTTCTGAAGACTTTTTTTAATATCAGATTTTTCTGGCGATTTGAGCCTGAATAATTTCTACTGCATACTGTGAAGTTGTGAATTGTAAATTCTTCACAGATAATACGATGTTTCTGATATTTATAAGAGCAATCGCTAAATTCCCTCTTTTGCGAATAAATTCACAAAAAATTAAGGCCGTTCGGCTCGCAAAATTACTGGGTTCAAACCTCAGCTCTAGCTCAGGGTGGATACATGAATTTTATAAATACAAATAATCACCATAAGGTTCAATGACCGGTGATAATTCTTACCGCTGCTTCTGTAATGATAAGGACCAACTATAGTTGTTTCTAGTTGATTCTTAAAACGCTCGTCGTGAATACAGATATTCACCAATATATCCTTCCAAAATTCCTTAGAACTTACAACGCCAGTTCTTGAAGCTCTCTGGATCCTTATATGATATAACTGGATCCTTATTAATATAATTTTTAATATGCTTGTTCTGGCAGATTAAATTTCAAAAAATAAAGATGTTTTGAATCTTTCAAAAATGTTGAGCAGATTTTGCGTTTTATCAGCGTTTTCGAGGATACAGATGTTTAAAATTAATATAGAAGTACAGTTAGGGCAGATCAACTTTGTCTTTGAAAGGATTCGAAATTTCATTAGAGATAGGCCTACGCCCGAAAATAAGGGTTTCAGCGGTTTTCCAGCCTTCTTCTGTGTTTCCTTAGCTGCTGCCTGATGATACGCCTATTTCCTAAGCATTGGAATGAGCTTTTCCTAGTTTTTCAGTAACTACTGAACTTGAAAAAGTTTAAAATCGATACACGGGTTCAGCTTGAGTGCTGTATTGAAGGGTTTTTTCCCCAGTGTTTCATTGCATTTTTCTAGATTTTTCAAATACATTGGAACTCAAAGAAGTTGGATGGAATTAATGTTTTGAAACTACTTCTCTACTTATCATTTATTTCTATGTCAAATTTCAAAGTACTAGACTGAAATACACAAATCCTTTTAAAATATCATATAATGTATATGTTACGTTTTCGTATAACGTACTATGTCTCTACATGGGAATTAATATTTTTAATAATCTTCATTAGAATAGACAAAGATATTTGCAACTCTAAGCTACTTTGATGTAATTGAGCAGTAATTGCGTTGAACTTGAAAGTCTCTATAATATATTAAATATTTGAAGGGAGAATGTGGAATGTAAATGGAGGCGAGTGAAGCGAGCCGACTCTTTTGTGTGTCATACCTCTTCTTTAAACAAGCAATATTTCTTTTTTCAATACTTCCAAATATATCATGATGCCATAATGTGAGCATAGTGTAATAAATTGTATTTGTAGAAAAATTAATGGATTCTCCAAACATATTGGATTGCAATTGCCAATAGGGCTAGTCCCATATTGATACGCGACGCGGCGGGACACGAGTCTTATATGATATAACTGGAACCTTATTAATATAATTTTTTAATATGCTTGTTCTGGCAGATTAAAGTGATTATCATCAAAGGATGATAAATATTGGGTGCTCTGAATAAGATTAATATTACTTGATTCAATAATTTTAAGTGCTGCTGAATATCTATTGGTACCAAAACAGCTCAAACTGTATATCACGAGATGAACTAGGATCAAATAAATTTCTACGATTTGTATGCTGACATAAACATAAAATATATTCCATAAAAAAAAATGTGCATAAAATATTCAATATATCTATAATTTACTTAATTAAATGTTTTCTAAAATCTGAGTAATTATCGCAGGTTTTGCTAATATTCACAATAGTGTGTTTCAAATTCATAAATATATTATATTTAATACTGATATTTAGACTTCAGTCAATACAAAATTCTGCCAATAAAAACTGTTCGGTCTATAGGTTTGATATGGTATACTTTGTTCAATTAACAAATTTAATAATTAATAAATTATTATTCAAACATGAGATCTCAGGGCTTTTAATATGAATTCGGGCTGTGCATGGAAGTAAGCTTCCTACATATATTAAATAAATTTATAAAATGTTCTTACGAACTATGTGCTAGCATTCAACACGTTGTGATCTTGTATTTAATTCAAGTTAATTGAATAGCGCTTCTTAAATAATTCCCCCACTTTACACAGAAAATCTTAAACAAGCTCGTTTGACTTATCACTCACTTAACTGAAGTTCTTGACGGTCTCGTAGATTGAATTAATTATTTCCAATAATTAATTAGGTAGGCTCCTTTCGTCTCTGCTGGGCTAGCGTGTGATCCAGATTCTTATAAGTTTCTTTCGAATTAAAGATACATTTACGGGGAATAGTTACAAATTACGAACTCTTGACAGCACTGAGTTCACAGATAATTTAACATTTTATACAAATACTTCACATTTAAAAAAGGGTTTTGCTTAATAGTTTTAAAATTTTAAAAAAAAGGAAGAAAGAACCCTAGACTCGATGTGCATCCTCTCAGGTCGGGATCTTAAGCCAGAAGAAGGAGGTTTTCAGAAAAAAATGTTCTCTTCCACGAATAATTCTGTAAGCTACTCTCTGATTGGCCTTCAATTTGATAAACTCAATACAATGGTTGCCTTGGGAATCAGGGCTTCCTCGACTTTATAATAGAAAAAATTAAATAAAAAGTTTTTATACAAATATATGGAGTGTCTATCTTAAATTGATTCATAAATGAATCATAACATGCGATTTAATACATTTAGTTTTTATATGAGTTTTGTATACTCTTGATTTATCATGCTTTTTTAGATTATAATAAATATTTATACAGAAATAATGGGTGTTCGTATTTCTACACATCGACTTCCTTTAGTATACATGATATATCCTTTATGAGTAAATTTTATATAATTCAACTGTTATACTGGTTGATCAAATAATCAGCTGATTCGTTCAGCATTGATTCTAATATTATCGATTTATGCAAGATCGACTAATTCTTTTCAAAATGTAAACAATAATTCTAACCTCAATGTTCATGCACTTTTATTTTTTATAATCCGCCAATAATAACTAAGCCGCTTTATAATTTTTTGATCTTACCAATGGGTTCTCATAGTTATTAAATCACAATTATACATGTTTTCTTATCGTTTTTGATAATGCTATTACTCCTAATCACTAATAATACTTGATTTAAGTTGATTTATCCTTTGACTAGGTCTAACCTTCTTCCAATTTTATAATTCTATTAAATTTCATTGGTTCATTTTAAAATATTGGTGGTATTAAATTACCACGTGACAATACTAAAATATTATAATTGATATTATTGATTCACAGCCAAGTATAGATATTCAGTTATAATAAACCAGTGTGTACGGTTAGTGGTTTTGGGTACGAATTAAAATGGCTGGTGCATTGAAAAGGAGTTAATGTGGATTATTCATGATATTAGATGATGGTGATGAGTACAGTAGTAAACGTTTTATTTGTTCTTATTACCATTTTTCATAATGGTGGTTATTCATAATAATAGTTTGATTATCTGTTTCCCAAAACTGTCTAGTCTCAGTGAACCTATACACAGTACTACTAAATTTCAGAATGTTCTGCTCATTTTGGAAAATTTTAGATTTAGATTTTCGAAAAAAGCTTAGAAAACGTAGAAATAGTGACAATCACTGAACACTAATGAATGATCAGTTTTCAGGAATAAACATTTTCAACTACAATATGGGAGAAAATATTTTGATGGGAATTCCTTACATAATCCAGATGCATTGGAATCCTGGTGATAGTTTGTTCATAATATACTGAAAATATGTATTGATCTCTAATGAATTTTCTACAAGCTCAGTTTTTACCAAATAAATTTTTCAAATTGAAGATCTTGTAAAGTTAATACAATCAGAATCCCGTGAAAACTGTGCTATACAAAATTCATAGTTTATAATAACATTTTTCCAAATTTTGGACGCATCTTTGAATGCGTTTTATTGAAAAAACTATGCTTGTACAAAGTTAAAGCTTCACAACATATTCTGACAACGTGAAGCTTGAAGTTTCTTTTCAATTTTTCTAAAATATTTTGACACCTGTGCACTACAAGTTCACAGAGCGTTAGGAAGCCTGTACCTTTGGTTTTATTTTGTAGCATCAATATATTCAATATAAAGCATGATAATATCATTCTAGAATGATGTTTAAAAATTCATATAGAACAATGATAAACAGAAAATAGACGATAAATAAATTAATGAATTTATTTCTAGTTAAAAAATATCATAACATCCAGTAGAAATTAATTCATTAAGAAAGATATAGTAATAGTAATTCTATAATATTATAAAGTATAGAATTGGCTTACACACATATGGGATGGGAAATTCGCAAATGAGGCATTCGCGTGAGAACTACTCAAAAGAACTTGATAAATGCCTAGGTTGGATACCTCCTCTAAGTAAAAATTATAAACGATTTGTTGGGGCAGTCATTAGTACAGCTAAAAAGTGCATCCCAAGAGGATATCGCAGAGAATATATTCCAGGCTGGTCCCAGAGTAGTGATGAACTTTATCAAACCTTCTTGGAGACGTGTGAGCAAGAGGTGGCAGATGAGCTCCTTCATAGTCTTGATGAGGCAAGAAAACAGAAATGGATGAATGTGGTTGAGAACATGAACTTCCAAACCTCAAGTCGACAAGCATGGGCTCTTCTAAGGAAATTGGGCAGTGGAGCACCCATGGAAAGACAAAAAGCAGGTGTCTCTGCAAACACAATAGCATCTCACATAGTAGAAACATCCAGAGCACAAGTGGACAGAGAACACTCGACCAAAATAAAACATGAGTTGAGCCAACTTAAGAGACAGGCAACAGAGAGTGAATTCAGTCTACCTCTCACCCCAGAAGAAATCGCATCAGCTCTTAAGCATGTAGCTTCTGGAAAAGCACCAGGATTTGATAGTGTGAACCCAGAATTTCTAGTTAAATGTGGAAAATATGCAAAGGTATGGCTGGCTAAATTCTTCACTGATGTTATGCAAACTGGCAATGTACCCAAAGAGCTGAGGCAGTCGAAGATTATAGCAATTTTGAAACCAGGAAAACCAGCAAACTCAGCAAAAAACTATAGACCAATTGCATTACTGTCGGTGGTGTATAAACTACTGGAGAGGCTAATCTATAATAGAGTATGTCAGAAAATATTTGAAATCATACCTGTTGAGCAGGCTGGGTTCAGACCAAACAGGAGCTGTGTTGATCAAGTTCTATCACTTACAACATGCATTGAAGCTGGTTTCCAGAAGAAACTGAAAACATCTGCTGCCTTTATCGATCTATCAGCAGCTTATGACACTGTTTGGAGAGAAGGTATGATCTATAAGCTCCTAAAAGTGATCAAGTGTAAAATAACAGCTCGTCTTGTGAATAATATGCTGAGTGATAGAACTTTTAAAGTCATCATTGGATCTGATATAAGCTCACAAAGAAAACTTAAGAATGGAAAACTTAAGCCTCAGGGCTCAGTTCTTGCCCCTCTCTTGTTCAGTCTGTATATTGCTGACATGCCAGAAACCTTGTCTAGAAAACATGGCTATGCTGATGACTGGGTATTATCAACACAGTGTAAATCATTTGAAGAGTCAGAGAAAATTCTTACAGATGACTTGAGAGAGATGGGTGCATACTTTCGAAGATGGCGTCTCCAACCAAATGCCAGCAAAACAGAAGTTGCATGCTTCCACCTGAACAATAGAGAAGCTAACAGAGAGCTAAGAATTCAATTCGAGAATAGAAGCCTTAAACACAATAAGGCTCCAAAATATTTGGGCGTGATACTTGATAGGACACTTTCATTCAAAGAGCACCTAACAAAGACAGCAGAAAAACTAAAAACCCGAAACAATATTATGCAAAAACTTAGCGGAACATCTTGGGGAGCTTCAGCACCTACATTACGCTCTACAGCCCTAAGCCTTGTCTTTTCAGCTGCTGAGTACTGTGCTCCAATCTGGATGAATAGCTCTCATGTTCATAGGGTTGATGTTCAGCTAAATAACTCAATGAGAATGATAGGTGGTGTTCTGAAATCTACCCCTGTGGAATGGCTCCCGGTGTTGAGTCACATCCCACCCCCAAATCTTCGACGCATGAATGCCCTCACTAGAGAGTACAAGAAGATACAGGAAAATCGAAGCCTGCCAATACATGATGATATACAAGATGCCAATCAGAGCCGTCTGCAATCTCGTAAGCCACCGGTTAGGACGGTAATTACAGCCTTAGATTCAGGTTTCCGTTTAACTGAGGCCTGGCAACAAGCGTGGTCAGCAAAGCAGAACATTGACATCTCATTTGTGGCCAAAAGGCCACCAGGCTTCGATTTGCCTCATAAAACATGGTCGGCATTGAACAGGGTACGAACTCATCATGGTAGATGGGCCTATCTGATGCATAAGTGGGGGAAGGCTGACTCCCCTTTCTGTGAGTGTGGAGCAGTCCAGACTGTGAGACACATAGTGGAGGAGTGTCCCAGATCAGCATACACGGGTGCACATGAAGATTTCCTGGTGGCTAAACCAGCATCAATAGCCTACTTGAATACCCTGGAAGCATGCCTCTAATTTCCAGGTCAAAAGTGACTAAGATTTTTTCATTCGTTCTATATATATGAATTTTCTATTGTTTTTCTTCGAATTTTGTGATCATAAATGTGTTGTGTATACTGCCATACGCTAAATAAATAAATATGTGGGATGAAAAGCCAATCGAATCGTTTTTTATTGATTGTCAATATTTACAATTGAATATGTTCAATATCAAAACCTAAATTCAATCTAAACCACTATTCAGTGCTTTAAAAATACCCTTGCGGAGTATGGTTTAACTGCTGGTATTATTTATATTTATGATTATAATTATTCTATGAGTCTAGTTCAAGCAGCATAATTATTCAAGGTTTATTGATGATAATAAACTGGGCTTCTGTATATGGCACAAAAAAACTGAAATCCATTCGAAGACAAAAATTTAGATTCTATCATTTTAGATTATTTTGGATTATATTTATTATGTATTCCAACGCTGGTGAACAGTGAGTAAATAAAATAACTGTTGTAGCTTATAATATTGTTTAATTATTATTAAATAGTATAATAATATAAAAATAATATTGTTTAATTATTATTCTAGAAGAATCGCAAAGCATAGATTTGTAGAGAGAAGAATAGAATAAAAAGAATTTGATTTATGTAGGTACTGAAATTCCAATTTCCAATACAGTTTATCAATATAGATGTAATAACGACATGATAGTCATTATTCGATAACATTCCTAATATCTGTATAATCGGTATTTACTCACTGTTCACCAGCGTTGGAATACATAATAAATATAAGCTCTTGTTCTATAATGATAGTTGTTCTATTAAAAAAATTATTTATTTATGTCAAGTGAATAGTAAGGGAGAGTAGGTGAACAAGAGTGTAAGAGAGAAGTACTGTATAGACGTGTGTGCTTGTGTGAGAAAGAAGAAATGTATAGGATTGATTGAAAGAGAAATTGACAGAGCATCAGGTACGCGCGCGCGCGCGCGGAATTATTATTTTTTCCTTATGATATTACTATTGTGTATGGTGTTCTATGAGAGAGAACGAGTGAGAGTGAATGTCGAGAGAGCATGGTGTCGAGAGAGAATGATTGTACGGAGCGAGCGGTGGGAGGTACCGTAATGTAGGTATATAAATGTAGGTACCGTATATGTTTGACATTTTCTCTCCTGCTCACTCTTGAATCTTAAAGTGATTCGCTAATTAATTTTGCTAATCATAACCTCAATTCATACTATCCAATAACAAGAATTCTATTTTCAACAATCCTCTGCGCGGGAAAAGAGCCTGCTGTTTCTGTTTCTACTGATAACAGCTCTGAACTTTCAACATCTGTAAACTCCACTGATATAGTCAGCCGAGCTCATAAACAATTATAATCAGTTAGAGTGATAAATAACTACGATTTCATTTCTTCTCGATTCATTCGTCTCCCTATCTTATATCAATTTATTATCTCCACATCCAGTAAGATATACCTTTTAAACCTCTTATCAGGAGCTTCCTTTCACCTCGCCGTGCTCGCTCTCTCGGCGATCTTCGTTTCCCCTCCTCCCCGTTCTCCTCTAATCGCTGCGTCCTCTCCAAAAATATAAAAATCCAATTTTCTTCTATATTTATTGGAGTAAATCTTACTCTTTTGTAAACTTGAATTACAATAATAACTTCTGAACATTCATAATACAAATATTATTCTCATTTGGCGAATTAATTAATAACAAAATCAATGCACTTGTATTTCATCTACAACCGATGTGATTACCAGCCAGAGATTTCTATGAGCAGTGATTGTGGGATAGACTACCAGTTAGACAACTACTTATCTACCTGTTGATTCCATGTGCTACGCTTATCGCTCTAAATACAGACTTGGATTCTTCGCACTTGTTACCTGAATCTGAACTATATTGAACTTTAAACGATTACTTTTAATTGTCTTTCATCTATCCTAAATCTCATAACATCTTTTCTTTCCGGACAGATCTCTTTCTTTCTTTTGAGCTGTATTTGTGATTCTTAACATTGTCATATCTCATGTATTACAATGGCGTTCTTTTATTTTGAATAAGATTTTGTTTCCATAAACTTAAAATTGTAAATTGGTGAATTCTAGGATGTCCAGCTTGAAAATAACGCAAACCTCTAAGGGTAATCCAAAACTTCTTTACGATGGCTTCTCTTATAGAAAAGGTAGGGAAATGGCCACAGGGCTGCAGGTCTCATGGAGATGTTTGTTCAAAAATTGTAATGCTTCCCTAAAAACTAATGCTAGCATCGATAAAATCACTAGCAAAGTATTAGCAAAACATAATCATCCCTCAGTTACTCATCAGACATCCTTTAATGTGGAGGATGAGAATGATGAGCAAAGCTCTTGTTTAAAAGAAACGATCAATCAATCACCTACGCCATCATTAACAGAAAGCTCAATATATGAGCCTGAAGGAAATAATACAGGGTTTTGTTCCACACCGGTGCAAGTTCTTGAACAGGAGAAATCCAATGTCAACGAGTTGTCTTCTTCACTGGTCGTACATACAGACGATGGTAACCAGGATTGTGAAAACGCCGCTCTTAGAGACGAACTTAAGAAGCTAAGAACAGAATGGGAGGCGGCAGTTAATAGGTCAATCGAGAACAATATTAAATTATTGAATCTTGCCGATAAATCTACCGCGGAGACTGGCGTCCAGACTGAGACAGAGAGCAGGATTGCTGACACAAATGAACCTGTAAATTGTTTATCAGGAGAGGAGGCTCCATCGGAGGCTGAGCAGCAAATGGAGGCTGTCCCCTATGAAATTATACAGGATTTGAAGGAAACTATTAACAAACTCAAAGAGGATAATAAAACTTTTACAGAAAAAATTCTACTGATGTCTACTTCAATAGAAGCTCTTGAGGCTGACAACTTGTTGCTCAGGAATGAGAAAATTTTAGAGAGGATAGAGACTGACAAATGGAGAGCTAGGTATGACGAGTTGTACATTAAATCAAGTGATAATCTCATGAATGATTCGTCGAGCATTGGAAACAACAGAGGAGGAGCTACTCCAGCTCCTGGGAGTCTCTCCAGTTCTTTTGCGACTTCTAGGAAGGGATGTGAGGTGTTGACTGAGTGTGAAGAAGCGGACGAGGCGCAGCTCCATATGATTAGTATCTCGCAAAATAGAAGAAGTTTATTCAATGTGTCAAACTCACGTCCGGATCAGGCCAAAGTTCATCGTCTTGTGAAAAACCGGGTTAGAGACTTCAAAAATTCAAGTTTCTTGTCTCACAAAACTACGTCACCCCCAGTAGCAATTAGAAACAGCTCAAGTCAAATAAATTTGAGAAAATAACAATATTTGCGGACAGTCATGGTAAAAATATAGTGAATCTCACGGCAAAAAGAGTAGACTGTAGGTGACAGGAATGATAAAACCAGGTGCTAAATTCGAAGATGTTGCTTCAAGCTGTGAGCATGAGAGCAAAAATATGTCAGATCGCGACTTGGTCGTCCTGATGGGAGGAGGAAATGATATGGAAAAATTTGGTGCAAAAAAATTTCTAAGTTCTTTAAAAAAATGCTTATATGACCTGTCGCATGTGAATATCATACTCATGAATGTGCCTCGTAGATATGATCTTCCAATTTCTTCTAACATTCATCATCAAATAGAGAGAACAAACTTAGAGATAGCTAGAATTTGTCGACAATTCAAAAATGTTAGGCTTTTAGATATTAGTAACATAGGTCGGCGTTTCCATACACGACACGGGCTACACCTCAACTCGCTGGGAAAGCGCTACATATCTGATTTTATAAGTGGAGCATCCATGCAGGCAATCAATGAAGTGGAAGATTCAATACCTTTAAACTTGAAATAAACGACAAGGCTTCGCTGAAAGCTGCCTCTTTCGACAAGCAACTGAAACTGTTCTAAATGATGAGGCCTCACTTGTTATGGATGGCGGCAAGTATCAGTTATCAATAAACGACAATCAATTGAACATAGAGCTTGATTTTGACGATAACACTTCGTTGACAACAGACAAGAATGACTCAGAGTGGATTTTACTGGTTCAGAATAAAGAATTGAGAAACAGCTCTACCATGAATCTTTTTCTTATTAATATCTGTTCAATGCGGAACAAAGTAAACCAGATAGAGCTGATAGCTGAAAGTAGACAAATTGACATCCTCTGCATAAACGAGCATTGGCTACATGAAGATGAAGTATCATTTTATGTGCCCACTGGTTTTACATTGGCCGACTCATATTGTAGGAATACAAAAACGCATGGTGGCTCATCTATTTTGATTAGAGACTCATTGAGATTCAAGAGAATGGACGTATCAGATTTCACATCAGACAGCCTCTTTGAATTGTCTGCCATTAAATTATTGCCAGTGAATTGTATTATCCTATGTCTGTATAGAGCACCAGACTCCAATGTTAAGGATTTCCTTGTCAAGCTGGAGGAGCTACTAATATATATTACTTCTAAACCATATTCGTATGTTGTCTTAGCTGGTGATTTCAACATGAACATTAACATATCTGACTATGAGAAGACAGACGTAAAGCAATTTATAAATGTTCTAAGATCGTTTGATTTGTATAGCATGCACTCTCATCCAACAAGAGGTCATGCTTGTATAGATAATATTTTTTCTAACATTGATACTAATTCATATGATTGTGAAATCTATAAGCAAGACCTTGTATCAGATCATGCCGGAGTTTTGGTTCATATTCGTCAAGATAATTTTCTTCTCAAAGGGCCTAACCGACAGGATGACGAAAACAACTGTTGTTTAATAAGAGTAGTGTCTCCTAGTAGGTTATACAACCTAAGTCAATTCCTTTCAAGTCTGGACTGGTCACAGATATTCTATGTATGGGACGTGAACGAGGTAGTACAAAAATTTATGAATATACTGTCTCAATACCTGACGACGTTTTGCCCTATGAAAACCCACAAAAATAGAGCCAAGGACTCAAACATGCATGTTAATAGTTGGTACACTCCTGAACTCAAGACCATGAAGAACCACCTGTTAGTCTTGTATAAAATTTGGAAGATCCGAGGTGCCAATGAAGACAAAGAGAGATTCAAAGATTTCAAAAAACTTTACACTGAAGCGATTGCTAGGGCAAAGTTGTCACTCAACGACAAGCTGTTGACAGAATCTAACAATAAATGTAAAACAGCATGGAAAATCATCAACAATGAATCTAAACACAAGAATAAGTCATCAACTACAATCAACATTCCTCCTGAGAAACTGAATGATTTTTTTCTTAGTGCAGGAGTTCATGCTCAGGATATGTCTATCTCTACATCAGTTACAATGGAAGATATGCTGGAAAAATGTAATCTCATCAATTTAAAAAATGTGGCTGCACCAAGATTTGCATGGAAAGAGGTTGACATTGAAACGGTGAAGTCCATAGTGGGAAATCTCAGTTCCTCAAGAAGTGAGGATACCTTTGGTCTTTCAAATTATACGGTGAAGAACATTATCGATTCGATTCTCCGTCCACTGACATGTGTAATTAATTTGATTATGATACTTGGAGCTTTTCCTGAATGCTTGAAAATGTCGATAATAAATCCAATCTATAAAAAAGGTAAAAAGGAACTGCCAGAAAGCTACAGACCAATAGCAATAGTCTCGATCGTAGGTAAAATCATTGAGGCATGTCTACTGAAACAGCTGTATGAGTACTTTGTAGAAAATAATTTGCTCAACCCCAATCAATTTGGATTTAGACCAAATCATTCAACAACTATGGCGATTGAAAAGGTTGTCAACTACATTCTTGAGAGCTTTGAAAGCCAATGTATGGTTGCTGGTGATCTACTGGACCTGAGTCGTGCGTTTGACTCCATGTCACATTCAATATTGTTTGAAAAGTTGAGATACTATGGTATTGAAGGTAGCGAGCTGACTCTGATTCAAAGCTTCTTGAGCAATAGACAACAGGTGGTAAAAGTAAATAATAAACTATCTAGCCCAAAAGCCGTGAAAACAGGCGTCCCTCAAGGGTCTGTTTTGGGGCCGTTTTTATTTCTAGTGTTCGTAAATGATTTCAGTTGTAATATACCATGCTTTTCAATATTGTATGCCGACGACACTACAATTCTCAATTCTGGTGCGAATGCGGAAAATCTTATTCATGACCTTGACGTTTCAACAAAAACCTCAAAAATATGGTACAATGCCAACAGCCTCCGTCTTAATGAGACCAAAACTGAGAGGATATTATTTTCCTTGAAGAGCAGAATAGATCCTAGCCTAAAAAACTACACGAAGCCGGTCAAATTGCTGGGCTTAATGCTGGACAGTAAGCTATGCTGGGAAGACCATATCGAGTTTCTTTGTAAAAAACTATCAAGAGTCACCTTTCTTCTACGTAAACTTAAACTATCAGTCAGCCCTGGAGTTTTGATGATGGCATACTACGGTCTCTTCCATTCACATTTAAATTATGGTCTCCGTTTATGGGGCAACTGCTCTTCTGCCAGCAGAGTGTTTCTATGGCAGAAAAAAGCCATAAGATGCATTGCAGGACTCAAATTCAACGAGTCATGTAGAGATGCTTTCAAGAAACTTAGCGTCCCAACCCTTGCTAGTATGTATATTTATGTAAATCTAATTTACATGAAGGAAAATGAAGATAACTTTATGAAACAGCAAGAAAATCATGATCACAACACAAGAAATAAATTTGACTTGATAAAACCTTCTATAAGGCTGCACAAGACTTATAAAAGCCATAATACAGCAGATTATTCTTTTCAATAAACTTCCCTTAACAATTAGAAGTCTTCCAAGCAGCAAATTCAAGAGAATAGTAAAAGAACTGCTGAGACGTAACGCATTCTATACAATAGAGGAATATCTCGATAGTCAAATATTGCAATGTTAAATTTACACATGTTAACTTTAAAATGAGAATGAACTACTCACCTTGTTTTGCCTGCTTGTACGGAATAACTTATTGTCGCGACTAATTTAAGACATTTTCTCATGGCATGACTGTACCTATTATAGCCTATTTATTTTTTATTTGTAGTTTTTAACTTGACACGATCCATATATATTATGTTATATTTGTTGATCAATAAACAATTCTATTCTATTCTATTCTATAATTCAATTACAGCTGATAGAGGCGCAAACCGAACTGGCAAGCATACAACAAAACGTGGCAAGCTCGCGCTCTCAATCAATGCAAATCAATTCGATCAGCAAATTGATGAATTGTTTTAAGCTATCGAATGATTACAACATATGTTAGAATATAATGTGTCAATTATCTCAGTTCCATATGGAGTTCACTTACCATAAGCTTACTTAATAGAATACTTTTTCCTTTGAAATCCTTAGAGGCAAAATATCTCAAAATCCGTTCTTAGTGCGCATCTAGCATGTTTGAAGAAGAATATTTGTGCAAAGTTTCAAGTCTGTAGGCCAATTAGTTTGAGCTGTAGTGTGATTTTACATCAAAATTTTCGAAAAGTGCCCTCTCTGAACCCCCTGTGCTCCTGATTGGAATTTTTCTGCATAGATCTGATTTTTTCGTACCTGAACGAAAAGTTCCTCATGACTTTGGGGGGCCCAGCTCCCTTCAGGGGGGGGGGCAGATCTGAAAATCCTTTTGTAGTGGATGTTTTGAGGTTACAATAAACAATTGTGGGAAATTTCAAGTTTTTAGGCTTAGTAGTTTGGGCTGTGGTGTGATTTCTGTTTGTCTGGGCTTAGCCTTTTAGATATAGGAAGAGAAGAAGAAGAGAAGAAGAAGAAGAAGAAGAAGAAGAAGAAGAAGAAGAAGAAGAAGAAGAAGAAGAAGAAGAAGAGAAGAACCGAACCGAACCTCGAACTGCGCAGCAAACCGTGCATTCCTCCGAACATCTTGCCTTTCAACGAACAGGAGCATATGTTTCATAATGTAAAAATCAGCTGTTAATCATTCGCCGTAAGTGCAGGGACACACGATCCGGCGAAATCGCCGCCGGCGTTTTCGCCGGACGAAGCTTCGCCGTCCGGTTGCAAGAAGTACACAGGAAGGCATGGGGCAGAACACACGATCCGGCGACATCGCCGTCCGGCGAAAACGCCGGTCCGGCGAGAAATAGATCCGGCGATATCGCCGGGTATTCTCTACTTCGCCGTCCGGTTTTGCCGCCGGAAAGCCGTAGCAGGGCATTGTACTATATGTGCAGGGACACCGATCCGGCGAAAACGCCGGACGGCGCTGTCCCCCCCATGCCACTTCTTTATTTATTAACATTTGTAACGTTACAAATGGGTAGGGTAGGGTTACAAGGGTAGGTTACAAGGGTAGGGTTGTAAGTAGGGATGGGTATCGATACATCGATGTTCAGGTATAGCAATCTATCTCATATTCTAGGTCACCTGACAACAATTCTCCTTGTATTATGAAAAAGACCTAATTTTCAGCTTCAAGCATCATCACCAACTACATTGTCCTCACATTGATATTTGCACAACGACATAAGTTCTTGAGATTATGTTCTATTAGAATACCAGTAAGATACACTTCATTTCAGTATTTAAAGTGAAATTCAAGCTGGAAATTCAATCACAATAGTAAAAGATTGTTTTTTCGTATCTTATCAATTTTTTATTGTAGCAAAACGTAAATTAGAAGGTTGAATACGCCTAAACCACAGTTCCAAGCTATTACAACATTTTCAGACAAATGATTTGATAGATTTTCATGAGATTGGTAGGAATATTTTAATTACGCGACAACATAATATGTGTAAGTTAATTTTGAAATGTTGTACTCCATTTATTATACTGAAATGTATCTAAATGATCCGGCAAAAACGCCGGACGGCAGCTTCGCCGGCTGTCGTGTGTTCTGAATGCTAATTGCCGCTGGGTCCGGCGAAAACGCCGGACGGCGATTTCGCCGGATCGTGTGTCCCTGCACTAACGCACTCCGAACCATTCGCCGTGTCGCTTGCCTCTGTTCTAACTGCTCGCCTCACCTCACTCCGAACGCTGAACTTTTCAGCCAATCAGAGCCCTCGATTACAATTCGCCGTGCAGCTCGCTCCACAAATTTTGGCTATCCATCACAAGTGGAAAACATGCGAACATGATACAGAAGTATGGGCATTTTTTATTTGATTAAATTCTGTTTTGAAGAATCCATTGTTACAAATGAAAAATTGATAGGAGCTTATAAATATTTTCTAATTCAAATGAAATAACTTCTGAAAAAAATAATGATTGGATAAATACCAATATTGAATTATTGCTGACCAGAACTCAGTATATCGACAATTCATTCAACTACTTCTGTATTCATAAATTATAATCATTTTCTCTATGTATTGATAATAATTTCATCAACTAACTGAAAAAAGTACTTCAATTTCCATGAATTTATTAATAGAATTATATAAATCTAAAGTGTAGGTCATATCTAAATTCACAAAGAGTTCGATTCTGTTGGCAAGAAAGATGTTATTCAACGCAGAAATCATTGTTATTTTACTAAAGATAGGATAAAATGAATAGTTCTCTTTCAGGGGGAGTTTTGACAACCCACAAAACTCATTTTTCATTTGAAGAATAATATCAAAAAGTACATAGGACCTTACTTTTTTGTTCAGCTTGCCAAAATACCCCTCATTTCAATATTAAAATTTTCGACTGACTGTACAGTGAGTCAATCATTCTATCAAAGCTTGATAATTTTGAAAATTTAATTAGATGAAAATGGTAGAGAATAATTATTATCATGTAGATATCAACACCTTTATTTAAAGACATATTAACTGCATGCGTTTTCATATTGCCGATACAGCATTGATAAAACTGTAGACGTTTATTTTGCAGTCTAAAAAAACTGTTCTAGCTGAAAAATTAATAATTCATGCCACGTGTAGTAGGCTTATACATTGCATCAGGAAAAGAAGTTCAAAACTATGGTTTTCCTAAACATATGTTTTTGAGATAATTTCTTTGATGCAGCTGTTTCACATTCACCATTATAAAAATATACAGAGTTTGTGAAAATGAAAATATTTATTGATTACCAAAACAATACTATATTATATTAATGATAATAATTTATTATCAAAACAATACTTTTATTATATTAATAATAATAGTATTAAACATATTTATCAATTATCAGAACACTATTATTGAGGTTGAGTGGAATCAGGTAGAACCAATAACAGAACAGATGTTTTTTTTTGAATTTCTATCATATTATTTTGTTATTTCTAATGATTACAACATATGTTAGAATATCACATGTCAATAAATAATTATCTCATTTCCATATGGCACTCACCTTACCATGTTCATAACCTTACTTAATAGGATCCTTTTTCATCCTTTGAAACCCTTAGAGGCAAAATATCTCAAAATCCGTTCTTAGTGCGCGTCTAGCATGTTTGAAGAATATTTGTGCAAAGTTTCAAGTCTGTAGGACAATTAGTTTGAGCTGTAGTGTGATTTTACATCAAAATTTTCGAAAAATGCCCTCTCTGGACCCCCTGTGCTCCTGATCGAAATTTTTCTGCATAGATCTAATTTTTTTTCGTAGCTGAACAAAAAGGTCCTCATGACTTTGCTGTGCAATGAGCGGTTAAAAAGTACAAAATTTTGGGGGGGCCCCAGCTCCCTCAGTGGGGCAAATTCTGAAAATCCTTTCCTTAGTGGATGTTTTCAGGCTACCATAAACAATCGTGCAAAATTTCAAGTTTTTAGGCTCAGTAGTTTGGGCTGTGGTGTGATTTCAGTCTGTCGGGGCTTAGCCTTTTATAAGTATAGAGATTTATCATAATTTGTATACGGTATATTATGTAGGTAGGCGTATCATACTTTATGTTATGTATAATATAAATTTAGTGTAAGTAGCAGCATACATAATACTAATAGAGTCTAATAGTATAATACTATAATCCAATAGAATCTATAAGTATGAAAAAATAAAAATTTAAT
The DNA here is from genome assembly GCF_014356525.2 of Nilaparvata lugens. Lineage (NCBI taxonomy): Eukaryota > Metazoa > Arthropoda > Insecta > Hemiptera > Delphacidae > Nilaparvata > Nilaparvata lugens. The sequence continues at coordinate 7,922,473 of NC_052512.1, read as the reverse complement.
GAATTTTGTGTAAACACAGCTTTACAATAATGATAAATAATTCTGTGTTATCATCATGAGATTACATTTATTTTAGGTACCTACTTTTATTTGAAAAATATGATATTGCTATCAGCTGAATTGTAATTAATTTTTGAAATCTTCCCATTTCAAATAAATTTAATAATCGTTCAATTTACAATTTATTATAAAATAATTTTATGTGTATAATTATATGTGTATTATTGTTTATATAATTTATAATTATAAAATAATTATTATTTTAGCATATTTTACTGTTTGCTATCATATGGTCATAATTATAATACAATTGATATAATGTTTCTTCATAGATTTCTTTCCATCATTTCTGAAACTCCCACACTGATTTGAAATGTTATCAGAATACCTAGTATATGCTATCATTACATAATTTAATAATCCTGTGTTATGAATCATCATAATTTATTTTATTCACCTACTTTTATTGTGAATAATGTGAGATTGGACTATGAGCCTGTTTTTTCATTCCCAATCATTTCATGACAGTTATATTTGCCCTTGTTAATAAATAAATAAAATAAGCTTCTCTTAAATCTGACCCAAAGTTATTCCCATGCTTGTGAAAAGTTGACAATACTAAAACTACTGCAGTCACAAATAAAAAAAATTATTATTCTTTTTTTTATAATATTCAACCTATTCATTATTTTGCTCTCAAAAAGTTAACAATGAACTGCTTAATAAAGGAAAAATAACGCTTCCGTGGGATAAGACATACAATATAGAAATAAAATAGAAATTGAGACTGTGCACTGCATTCTCCCATAAGAGCCAATGCGTAACAAAATGAACGAATCCCACAGCAATGCGGGTTGCCTATCTTTACCAGCTGCCTCACTTTTTGTGTTGCTAGTCCATTCCAGTTAGTTCAGAGTTCATGGTCATGTTGTCTCGTGGTCTTGGTGCACTCAAATCTTGGTTAGATTGATCTTCCATTTTGTTTGTATTCTGTGGCTGAACGGTTGCTCATGAGTCATGACTGACAGATGCTTCCCTAGTTGATTATATTTGTAAACAAACTAGAACTTAACCTATTTCATGTAATCAATAAAATAGAAAACCCATCAGGTCATTGGAGTAGTTTTAATGCTTTGTAAAATATTTCAAATGTTGTTGAATTTATGTAAACATGCATTTATCTGCTCCAAATACATT
>NC_052512.1:7913655-7921176 GCF_014356525.2 Nilaparvata lugens | reverse complement strand
TTTCAATCCGAAAAGAAGTACTAGAGTAAATACTAAGAGAGCAGAAAACTAGAATAATCATATAATTTAAAAACTCGAAAGAAAAAGAGATGATTCTGTAATAATTTAATCTACAATTCACTGTACATAGAATCCATTTAGTAACATAATGTAATTCATTTGTAGCATATATGCAATTCCTTTTGTAAGCAAAGAGAGAATTAGAAAAACAATACAATACAGTACACATGACACAATCGTTATTCCAATTGTATTCCCCACTTACACACTCACTCTCTCTCTCTCTTAGGGTTGTGTAGCAGAGAGGACCAGGATAACTAACTCCCCCCAATAAGGCTTATGATCAATCAATAATTCTCTCTCTCTCAAGAATGTCAAGAATGTTCTGCTTTGAAGCTAGTAATGGTTGACAAGCTCTTGTATCCAGCTTTCATAATCTAGATATAAATTAAAGTTCAGTTTCTGCTCGAACCTTCTATCATTATGATGTGCGTTTTACTGTTCTCAGTTGATTTTTAATAATGTGTGTATGTGTGTGTGCGTGTGTGTATGAGTAGTTTGAATCCTTCGTTTATTACATCAACTATGTATTGATTAGCTCGACTCTTGCCTTCATGGCCCTGGCTCTTGGTCTTGTCATCATTCTCATGAGTGTAGCTCCAGATGATAGTGCAGCCGCGCCAAGCACAAAGGCTTCATTGAACAAGCTTTTTCGCCTCATAAGAATTTTTTTTAATATGTCATGTGTAATGCGCAGTCACTGCAGTGTCACATTGATGAATTCCGTGATTTGTTGGCACACAGATCTGTGATGTGATGTTGATCTCTGAAACATGGCTGAAGCCTTCGATATCGTCGAAGGTTATTCACATTGATAATTTTAGCATATCCAGGAATGATAGGCTTCATAAGAATGGTGGGAAGTTGCTGTTCTTGCAAGGAAGATTTGAAAGCCAAAGTTTTATTTCAGTCCGACAATTCCAGACCGAACAGGCCTGAGTTTATGTTTATTGAAATAGTTGCGGCGAATTCCAAAGTGTTGATTGGAGTTTGTTACCGCCCTCCACACCTAGGATATATTTTGTGAATTTGAGGACGCTCTCCTGCAGTTTATGCCGGCTTACAGTCATGTCATTTTTATGGGAGACTTTAACACAGACTTGCTTGGACGTGACCCTTTGGACTCGACACAACTAAAGACAATATTTTTTACTACTTGCAATATGACAATACTTCCGCTACAGGCTACACCCACACAACCACTTCCCACACTTTGTTGGATCTTGTCACTGTTTGTGATGCTGATGCTATGAAGAGTCATGGACAGGTATCTCAGCTCATGATCTGGTTTATTGCATTTATTGTGTGAAAGCCCCCAAGTCACAAGCAAGAATCATCAGATACCGTGATTAAAAGAATATTAATTACTCGGAGTTGTTTGCTGACATTTTCACAGTTCCTTGGCATCATGTTGTCATGGCTGCTACTATTGATGAGAAGTTGGAAGTATTCCAATAAATTATGGGCGAGCTGTTCAATAAACATGTGCCGTTGAGGTGCAAAAGGAGACCAGCTCCCTGGATAACACCGGACATACGTCAGCTTATGAACGAGCGTGACAAAAATTTCCGCTTGGCTAAGAGATCTGGGTGTCCAATGATGTTTGCAGAGTACAGGAGGCTTAGGAATCGTTGTAAGCTGAGGATACAAAATCAAAATCCCATTACTTTCGAGCCTTACTGACAGACAATCGTTCCTCTGCAAGTGTCTGGAGAACCGTAAAAAGTATGGGGTTGGGTAAAGAGAAGAAACTGCCTAACATCACTCATAGCGTTGAAGAGCTAAACTCTATTTTCTGCAATGTCCCAGTCAGTGATGAGGGTGCCCGTGCATATGCAGACACTCTCCGAGTAAACGCTCTAGAAAATGAGTTCGAATTTTCTGAAGTTTCGGAACTTCAAGTTTTCCACTGCCTAAACTGGATCAAAAGCATGCAGTTGGTGAGGACTCTCTTCCTATTAAGTTCATACGAGATACCTTCCTGTCACTCTTCCTTATATAATACATTTGTATAACTTTTTACTTCTATCTTCCATTTTTCCAACCTACTGAAATACTCAGCCGTCTTACCCCTCAATAAAATACCAAATCCCGTTTCACCTTCCGACTTCAGGCCCATACATATCTCTCACCTCTTTCTAAGGTTTTAGAGAGGGTAGTGCATCAGCAGGTTAATAATATCTTACAATGAACAACTCTCTAAGTGATTTTCATCTGGTTTTAAAAAAGGCCACAGCACCACCACTGCATTGCTTTTGTGACTGAGGATATTCTTAGAGCGATGAATGAAAGACAGGCTACTCTGCTAGTGCTGATAATTTCAGTAAAGCTTTCGATAGCGTCTACCACCTCTCCTGTTGAGAAAACTGAGTAATTTGGGGTTCTCCACTCATGTTGTGGATTGGCTCGGTTCCTACGTGAGTAACAGGTGCCAATCTGTAAAGTACAATGGGTTTTCATCTGGCTATCACATTTTAGGGAGGGGCGTTCCCCAGGGGTCTGTACTTGGCCTCTTTTGTTCAGTATATATATTAATGATGTAACCATATCTTCAGATTCTCCAAACAGCACCAATATGCCGATGACCTGCAATTGTACACCCACTTTGACTTGAACGACTTTACTGCTACAGTTGACAATATAATAGTGAACTTGATACTCTTAAGGACTGGACTGTGAAACATGGACTTAGAATTAACGGAACGAAATCCAAGGCAAAAATTATTGGCTACACTAAACTCATGACTCGCCGAGGTTTCAACTTTGATAATGGACCATACATCAAAGTAAACAAAAAAATTTTGAATTACAGTGACTTTGTTATAAATCTGTGACTGACAATAGACAAAACACTCGACTGGACGACACAAATCAACACAACCTGTAATAGAGTATTTGCAGGTATCCACTTGCTTAAGAAGGTTAGTGACTTCATTCCACTTCATGTGAAAGTGATGCTGGTTAAGTCATTAATTTTCCCATACTTCTCTTACGGTGACATTGTGATCAATGACATGACTGTGGCCTTGTCTGAGCGACTGCAGAGGGCTCAGAACTATTGCATCCGGTTCATCTTCAATCTGAGAAGAAATGATCATATTACTCCATTTTTCCAGCAACTACATGTGCCAAAACTCAAGCAAATGAGGGAGTATCACATTCTGATGCTGCTTCATGACCCCAGGTTATTTAGCTCATAAATTTGTTTTTATTGGGGATCGTTGTGTGAGAGGCACCAGGCAGGGCTCCCAACTATTGGTTATTCCAAACCATAGAACATCAATGTATAATGAATCATTCCATGTATCAGCTTGCCGGATCTGGAATCTGTTGCCTCCAACGGTGAAGAGTATTGGCGATCGAGCTCTGTTTGGCGTGGCAGTATTGAATTGGCTGGGATTTGGTGGTGCAGATAAGGCTTGGGTCGGGTTCATCTTTATTTTTATTGTCTATTTACATTGTATCAATCTACATAATTTAACTCATTTTTACGTTTTATGCAACTACAGATACAAAATATTTCATCTTATATTGTTTTATGATAATTATTATACTTTAGAATCTTTGTTTTTAGGGTTGTTTTGTGTGCATGTATGAGTGAATGGCAACTTGATTAGATCTTCATTTCTTCATTTCTGATAGGCTCTCTTATATGATTATCCAGATGAATTTGAAATATTGTTTCCAATTGTTAATATAATTAGGTTTAAATTCTCTTTTATTATATGTAATTGTATTTTGATTAAGAGTTTCATTTACTTATATTAATCTTATGTAATCTTATTACATAATAAGTAATCAATTTTTTCTGTTTTCTTATGTGAATTTTTCTTCTATTGTAAGGGTTGTGCGGTAGAGAGGACCAGGAGTCCTAACTCCGCCCCAACAAAGGCATATAATCAATAATCGATCTCTGAAAATAGTACTAGTAGTTCTGTGAACAGTAGATTTCGCACTCAGTAAGTAACAGCAACCTGTTGTTATGTTTTCTCGAAAATTAATGAATAATTTATCAAGAAAACATCCTAAATAAACATAGAGCTTTCTGTACTATCGTACCGTGACGTGTCGTCCCGGAATGTGAGTGTGAGCGCTGTTATCAGTCTGGCTGCCTTCGATACGCCAAACCAATCAGCCCATCAGAGAACATTCGGTGCTGTTGTGTTGGCGAAAAATCAGTGTGTTGAATTTAATTAACAAAATAAACTATCATAATGCTGATTTCCTACAAACTTCATTTCTCACTTTTCATGATTTAAGAAATCATTCCTTTCCAATAGTATTTGTTGCAATATTAATCATCAGATTACAAAAGAAAAATGTAAAAAAAAATTTTATCAATACTCCAAACATATAAGCATTTAGACATATCATAAACATTTGAAAATTCAAACATAAAGAGGAATGCCAACTGTCGACTTGAATCTTAGACCTCACTTCGCACGGTCAATTAACACTAGTAGTTCTGTGAACAGTAGACCTCACGCAGTATTCTCATCCACAAGTACCTGAGTGAAACTATAGACCTTATGGAAATACAGCAATAGACTGGCTTCCTCACACATCTGTGTAATCACTTGTCAGCTGATTTATGATGAATATTCTATAGTCTGATTTTTACTCTAATATTAGCGTATGAAGAAGGCTCCTTTTCCCTTGTATATTATCCTTAAAATGCAAAATTTCCAGAAACCTTGTATATACGTCGACGCGCAATTGAAAAAGGAACATACCTGTCAAATTTTATTAAAATCTTTTTCCGCGTTTCGCCGTGAATGCGCAAGATATAAACATTCAAACATTTAAACATTCAAACATTCAAACATTCAAACATATAAACATTTGAAAATTCAAACATAAAGAGGAATGCCAAACCGTCGACTTAAATCTTAGACCTCACTTCGCTCGGTCAATTAATAGTATTGTAAACTATGAATATATTGTAATGTAACCATGTTATCATCGGCGAAAAGCCTAGTAACAATTGGAGAATACAATCTCTCTATCCTAGATAGATTCTCTGAGAATGGACTTCTTAAGGTCCAAACTTCACCGTTTCATGTGAAACGTTACTAGTACCTCAACTTCTGCGGCATTATCATTTTTATCATTTTTCTTGCTATATATTATTTTAGAACTCTTCAGTTTAATAATATGATTCACCATGTTATTTTACTGATACTGGCATTTATTTTCAAGGCTAGAACGTAAGTTGAATTTTGTTTTGTTAAAAACATGAATAGAGGAATCTGAATTTGAATCTGAATCTCTCTCACACTCTCTCTCTCAACACACACACACTCTCTATTTCTCTCACCCTTTCCCACTCACTCTCTCCTTCTTCCTCTCTCTTTAATTTCAGTCATATATTTTTTTAGGAAGCAGATGAATGAATATGAGAAATATTTTTTGGCAAGCAATCTATGAAAGAGCTCACCAACGGATAAGCTACCATTCGTCTGTTTTTGTCTCTCTACAACATTGTGCTCCCAATATATTATTTCTTTCGTCACCGAGGCGTTCACCCGTTCACAGTTGAATACTTCCACATTCTTCCAATAGGAGTAAATTAAATCTCGGAGTGGAATCAAAAATCTAATCATGGTTGTTCCGTTTTCTCTAGTGGAGTATTTCAACAGGGCTATTTGAATTGTTCAATATCATAGAAACTATTTTCACCCATTTCAATCTTTCTTTACATGACACAACTATAGTAAGTTCCACATTATAACGGCAGTGTTCGATCAGCAATGGTATTGCTATCCTTGTCTATCATTCAACAAAGCGGATAGCGCTATCTCTTTCCACTTTGCTCTGTTGCCAGATTGTCTTTTAAAAATGTGGAATTAATAATTAATTAACAGAATATTTATCTTTATTATGAAAATTCATTATAAAATTATTGATAAATATTATTTCTTGCTTAATAAAATTCAATTGGTTGTTTTAAACAAGAATGAACAGTTAATATTTTTCATCAATAAACATGTATCAGCTACCGTCTACAGAAAGCATAACAAAACAGAGGATCGGCAAAGTTTCTTTTGTATTTTTCACCACTGCCATTATAACGTGGACCTCACTATAGTTTCGAGCACTCATGACAATTTCAAGTGTTATAAAAAATGATTCTTGTTTCATAGCTCTCCAAATTGAAGTATTCTCCAAAGTAAGAAGTATGTGGATAATGAGTTGTACTAGTGACCCACTGGATTAGAGAACTCGCTCAAGAATTTTGTATTGTAATCTTTGAAACCCGTAACTCTCAATATACAGATTTATTAAAACATATTGAACAGCTTAGAATTTCTCAAGAATAATATTGACAGGTTTTATTGGGTTCCTATTTGAAATGAAAAAATCTGGTGTGGCGCACTCACACAACTTTCCTTGCCGTTATGAAAATTGATCACCTGACGCTAGTGTTCACGCGCATCTCAAGTCAACTTATAAACAACTAGTAGGTAACCCGTGCTTCGCAAGGGTCTATTTTAAAACTGCAAAATGAAAACTTGACGTAAAAAAAAATCGAAATTGAAAATAGACCTATAACCATCCTCGTTTAATGAAGAGTCTATATGCAAAATTTCAAATCAATCAGTTGAGTATATTTCAGACGTGATGATGCGTCAAACATAATTCCCTATTCCTTACGTGTATAAGCCAGTTCTTTCCTTTATTATAGTATGGAAAACTGAAGAATACATAATACTTGAAAACCTCACAGATCATATTGATTTTTCCAATACATCAATAAATTTTAGTTCGATTAGGATCCTCCTCATTTGAATCAGGCAGCCTTTTGTTTTCCCAATTCCAAACAAAATACCTAAAATACTCGTTTCACTGGGAATTCGTGTCTGATAGTACATTATAACTGAAGAATATAATTATTACTTATTTTATTGTGATCTATTCATGTTTTTCTTATTAAATTCAATAAATTATAGGCCTACAGCATGAAGACTATGTCCAATTCATTGTACTGGTGGCAAAATTTTACAATAAAAAAAAAAGTCTGGTTGCCTGTTAAAGTCGGTATACGGGCGAAAGTTTTACGTGACAACGACTTAGAGTGGTAAAATAATTTTAATGTTAATATTCATTCGTATAGTAGGAAGAAGGATGAAGTAATAGTAACAATTTAAAACATTTATTTATACAAAGAATTATATTTAAAACATCTATTTATACAAGAATCTCGCACTGATTTCATATTCGTGGCGCGAGTAGTGGCGCAGTCGCAGGAGATTGCTTGCGGCGCCTGCGCAGGTTGACAGCTCCGTTTCACTCTCTCTCCAGGTGAATGCTTCGGGTCGCTGCTGGTTGCTCTCCACTGCTCCTATTCGTGCTCTTCCAGACGACCGTGAACCGAAACGAACGCTCTCACTCGCTCTCATTGTGAGCGCATAACGTGGGAATGTAACACAGTTTCTTGAAGTGTCACCCAGCAAACCAATT
>NC_052512.1:7886155-7908655 GCF_014356525.2 Nilaparvata lugens | reverse complement strand
ACGCGTCTCACCTATAATACTTTTCACAAAATCACAACGGAAAGTCATTACAAGAAACTGCGAAGTCTATTTCTAGAATAGAATATAGTAAAATAGAATAGAAGTCATTAAACACATAGTGCAATAGAATAGAATAGAATAGACTGAATTCTTTATTTTTGTTGACGTGGCGACATCATCAGGAAACGAAAAACACAATATTCATACAAGGGTCACATTTTCATCATAAATGACCAAGTTAAGTAAGGTCTAAGATTAAGTCGACGATTTGGCATTTTTCTTTACGTTTATATATGTTCATTGGCCGAGCGAAGTGAGGTCCAAGATTCAAGTCGACGGTTTTGCATTTCTCTTTATGTTTTCAATGTTTATATTTCATGTTCCGCATTTATGGCGAAACGCATCAATAGATTCCCATGAAATTTTATAGGTGTGTCCTCTTGAATTGCGCGTCGACGTAGATTCACGAGATTTTTGGAATTTTTCATTTTAAGGATAAATATCGGGGCACCGAGCTTCGCTCGTTATTTATTTATTGATAAACAGAGCACAATTCTTTAAAATGATTGGGGAAGGACTAACAGGCACAGCCCAAAACTGTTCCTCCCCCGAATTTTGATTTATACACTATAAATATTCCAAAAAGTAGGTTATGTTCCATACACTTGAATTCAGATCCAATTTTCAGTCAGAGCATTTGAAAACAGAGAAGTTCCAATTTAGATTGTTTACAAACCTAATTATTTAATAAGAAAGTAACACTTACTAATCACTTTAAATGTTTCGACAGGCGACGAAATTATGAACAGTTTTTCCAAAGATGAATGATTATATCCTTTTCATGTCCTTCAGCGAGTTTTCTCAGGGATGAGACCTAGTGCAATCAAATTTTTATATCATAAACCTACTTTGTTCCAAATTTCGTGAAAATCGTTTTCGAGATCCTTTGGACATACATAACCAGATAACCATATAACCATATACATCAGAAGATAGGACCAGTGAAGATATAACCATATATTGAAGATAGGATAGAAAGAAGAAGCCTCCCTCATACGTCAATATTACCGTAAAAATCAGACTGTTGAATATTATTCATCATAAATCAGCTGTTGAGTGTATTATAAATTGCATTCAATGACACATGCAATTGATAGACTAATTCGAAGCTGACCATAAGTCAGCTGTTCAGTGGATTATTGATTGCATGCAATGAGATTAATTGAACTCGTAGTAGCATAGTATTTTCTCCCAATTTCTCTCTCCTTTCAACTGGGTAAACTTTGATGATAGTAGTTGTTCACAACAGATACTATACATCATCGATACGGCAACCCAACAGCCATTAGTCGTTTACACACCGATATCTCGCCGAAACAACAGGACAGAATTCACTCTGATGGACAATGTTGAAGGAGGCTGTGGTTTTTAACTGCGTGAGGTTATAACTGTGGACAGAACAATACTAGTATATTGCAGAGTTGCATCATAGAGAAACAATAGCATAAGTAGATATCCCATGGTATAGGGCGTTTATATCGCAACTTCTACTGTTATGTAAGCCATAGTGCACGTAGTTCTTTCCCGGGAAGCTGTGTGACGCTGGTAGTCTCTCTTATTGTGCCGTTTATACACTCTTAACCAGTAAAAATCTACAATAATCGACAGTAATCGGTTAAGATAACAGTAAAAGTTGCGAAATAAACGCCCTATACATGGGATATCTACTTACGCTATTGTTTCTCTATGGTTGCATCCTCTTCGTTTGTAGCATAGAAAAAACAATTCACAGCTATTATAGATATAAACAAAACCTATTCCCTGTTTGTGGGTTCCAATAATTGAGTATTCAGTGAAATACGCCATGAAGAGCTCATGGAATTCAGCAGAATATTTCTGAAATAATTGTTTTGATATGGATAGGAATGCGACTCTAAAATGTGAGACGATCCTGGTCACAATGACATAGTGGTGTAGGGGGACGAGGAATTTTGAAATTGTCGTATCCGGAATATTGTGAATAATATTCACAATATTGTCGTATTCATGCATTTTTTGTGAGGTCCACAATAAAATCGCAGTGGAGAAATTGTTTTTTCCTACAGATACCTTGAAAAATGACGATTTCTGCACTGATTGCCGGCTGCAAAAAATCACTTTTCCGCTCTAGTGCGCAAAGTATTACTATGCATACTCCAGATTTGCAGCATGACAACGCAAAAAAGTTAGTAGGTTATATGGAGCACCAGTGCAGCAAAATCAAAATTAAGTTGGTAACTCTGACTGTTGTGCACGTTTGTCATAATATTGAGGCGGTGGATGTGGGTGGGGGGGGGACAGCGACAGCTACCTCATTCAGTACACAGTCATTCAAACACACATACTACTTCTATTTTATTTATTAATATAAAATTACACAGATATACATTTGATGGATTTCAGGCAATTTCACCCATAATTACCCACTTTTCATATTCAATGGTAACTGTAGGAAAAACATAATGTGAAATACGTGCGCAAAGTTCCTCTGCTGCACTCAAGAAGCCATTCCGCCCTCGCCTACAGCTTGGGCGTAAACGTTTCTTTTGGTGCAGCAAACTGTCACTTTGCGCACTAGTTGCACGAATAACTATTTCCTACAGATACCTTGAAAAATGACCATTTCTGCACTGATTGCAGGCTGCAAAAAATCACTTTTCCGCTCTAGTGTGCAAAGTATTACTATGTGTACTCCAGATTTGCAGCATGACAACGCGAAATAGTTAGTAGGTTATATGGAGCACCAGTGCAGGGAAAAAAAATTAAGTTGCTAACAATGTCTGTGGTTAGATAAGAATAATTAATGGCTGTATGGCTACATATTCATGATAAAATCCCAATCTAGAAATCCAAAACAATAATAATGTTTATCTAAATCATAATTTAATAATAACTTCTCATCATTCAATAATAAATAATGTTTCTTTTCTATTGACAGTAATAATTATTTCAACTCCAAGCAATGAGAAATGTAGCAAACAAACATTATGAAATTCGAATTTTCAGGTTAAATAATTACTGTTTGAAATCCATGTCAATAAAATTATAAATAACATTAGAATATACTACAGTAAAATATTTTCTGTTGTCTATGTTATATTATAAATATTTTTAGTTTACTCATAGTATTTTTCGGTAATTCTAGTTAACTATAAGAGTAGTCTAAATATCTGAATACTGTTTTTAGCTGGATGAATCAAAGTTAGGTACGATTCTTCCCGCTAGGTCGCGCGCTTGTCGGTTCAGCCATCTTGCAGCCATCCAAATCAGCTGTTGGCGTGTATTTTGAATGCAAATATTTTGTTTTATCTGTATTTATTCTCATTCTTGGATGGATAAAAATGAGAACTTTGGCTGAGAATTTTCAACTTCAATTGGATTATTAATTTTTAAATGAATTAAGGTTGTTATTAATAACAGCATCACACACTCACAAACATTTGATGGATTTCAGCCATCATTTTACCCATAATTACCCACTTTTCATATTCAATGGTAACTGTAGGAAAAATTAATATGAAATACGTGCACAAAGTTCCTCTGCTGCACTCAAAGCCATTCCGCCCGCCTATGGCTCAGGCATAAACGTTTCTTTCGGTGCAGCAAACTGTCACTTTGCACACTAGTTTCACAAATACAATTTTCTATGCTACATCAGAAAAAAATGCAACTCTTTTATATCTTATACTATCAAACGAGCAATTTCTGTTCATATGTTTACATTTTTTCAAGTTTATATATATATTTGTATGTGACCGGATCTCGAAAACGGCTCCAACAATTCTCATGAAATTTGGAACAAAGTAGGTTTATGATATGAAGATTCGATTGCACTAGGTCTCAACCCTAAGAATACTCGCTGAAGGACATTAAAAGGATAATACGTCCTTGGAGAAACAGCAGGAAATTTTGTCGTCTGTCGATACCGTATTGGAAGAGAGTGAACGAGTGCATGTGTGGGATGATCCAGCTGATCTCACGAGAAGAAAAATTCAGCAAGAGGAACTTATTTTTGTTTTTTCTCTTTTTCAGAAACCATGTTTACTTCAGAAAGTCCAAAATAGTAAGTAGGTTCTGTTATTGTAGATATTAACAAATATTGTAGCAAATATAGTATATCATTCTAAATCGAATTCATAGTAAATCTATTTGTAATTGATGATGTGTTTGTTTTTTGAAGAGTAAATAAATTGTTATTTTGATGAGTGATAGTAGCTTAACCTATATTTTGTTTTGGACAGTAGTATACATTAAGAAAAAGACAGTTTTAGGCATAAGCCTGTTGTGCCTCCTCATATAACTGTGAAAATAATTGAACGACTGAGAAAATGAATAAATAAATATAAACTATAAATTCAATCTTTAATTACGAATTTTCTATGCTTTTACACTCCAGAGCAAAGCTCGGTGCCCCGATATTATGATGGAAATGAGAAGAAATTTATTTTCACTATACTATTCTTTAAATAAGGGGACAGTATTGCCGATTTTCTGCCTTGCCACTGCCTTCTATGGAGGATAGCTGATATCAGTATGTAGTTCAGTCTTGTTAAAAATTATCAACTATCTTCATCTGTTGATACAATTCATTTCCAATGATTTTTTTTCAGGAATTGAGATCGAATATTTTGTTGGTCAATTATGTTTTAACGTTGTTAAAGAACGACCAGACAACGGTGCGGAGGTGGAAAAGGATAGCGCTATCTGCTTTATTGAATGATAAGCAAGGATAGCAACACCCACCAATATTAATAAAATAATTCCATTATAACTGATCCTTACGCTATCTATTCTCCATGCTGAGACCCTTCCATGGATACACGGAATTTCCAGCTCAGTCGGTAACCGTTAAGCTTGTGCAAAGGCTAAAAATGAACTTTCTACTGGTGATATTTTTCAAAGTTTTTCGATTTGTATATCATCAAGGTATCAATATGAAAAAATTCTCAGGAAATAGTATATTACACTACAAGCACAGAAAGTTAGTGTTTATGGTATGAGGATAGTTTCCAGGGCGAGGCTTGCCAAGTTATGTTATCCAAATACTGTAAACACCTTTCTGAGAGAGTCATGTACGATTTTTTCGCCACACTACAGGTATAGCTGACACCAAAAAGTTGGGCGTTTTGTGGGTCTCTTGTGAGTTCCAACAGCTGATGTGTCAAGTAGAGTTGTCATCTAGCTTGGCAATAGATAGATGTATTGCATCAGCTGTGAGCAGGTAACAGCATGTGACCCACGAAGCCCGCCTAACTTTCTGGCATCAGCTATATAAGAATAATAAATTGAATAAGAATGTTTTATGAGGGGGGGGGGAACTTTGATGACTCATATCTCAAGAACCAGACGTCGTAGGATACTCAAAGTGGGGTGGAAATTTCCGATCTCACCCTCCTGACACGATGCAGCATATGGCACAGTTGTCAAAACACATTTTCAAAAATTTTCAAAAAGCGGCCGGAAAGGGTACTCATTCCAGCCTTAGCCGGAAAGAAACCTGTTCTGACGTCAGACGAGAGTCATCTGCAAACAACATCTTTCAGATCTATGAAGGGACTGGAAAACAGTTCCTTTCTGTGCAGTGTGGCAAAAACATTATTTTTTGAAATATGAGCGTTTAGATTGAATTTTTGGGACAGACCATTTCAAATTCGGTAAGAGATAAACCATGAGATTTGGGCTCAACTCACACTTAAGCGACTCAGGTCGAGAAGAGACTCGACTCTAGTCGAGAGCATGTGTTTTCAAATGGTGACAGTCGCGGAGACTAGAATCGACTGGTCTGCGTGTCACCATTTGGAACACATGCTATCGACTAGTATCTTCTCGACCAGAGTCGCATAGTGTGAGTTGAGCCTTAGAGGATAAATTCTTTCTTCATGGTATTGTTGATTAAATAAAACATTTTTCTTAGGAAGTTTTTCAATTTACTAAAGATGACCAATTGAATGACTGAATAACAACCGGAGTTCTCATGGATCTTCAAATGAGACAAGCGAATCAGTTGACGTCACTAATGTGCACTTTGTACTTGAGTGGCCATACACTTTTTGACCGCGGGGCGCAGTTCGTAGATTCTCAGAGAGAATTAAGCATGAGTGAGAGAGACAGAGACAGAGGCAGGTTATGAGAAAGAGCGTGTGTGAGGTAGATCGGAGAAAACTATATTTATGGGGAATCTGAAACTTGCACCCAGCGGTCAGAATGGGTTTGGCACTCACAGATTGAACGTACAAAGTGAACGTCCGTGACGTCATCACGAGTGCTGCCATTTCGCTCTCACTAGCAGCCGACATTACGTTCCCCGTCTGAAGGAGCGAAATTCAAATTCACTACAGTATTCTAAGGAAGCTTCAAGCAAAACACTACTGTATTATGACAACATATTAGCCACGCTAATGAGATACATATTCTATCCTATAATAACATTCTAATTGATATTGAGAGATTGGGCTAGAACCATGATTGTTCGAACAAATCATTCATTAAGATACAGTCATCTTGAATGAATAATCTCTGTCAAATTGGTTCTAGCAGACACATCGTCTCAATCATTCATTCTAATGTTTTGACTTTTCATTTCTGAATATTGTCTCATGACAAAGACAATGTGGGTGATATCTGAAGATATATTTTTTGAATACTTGAAACCTTCAAACACTAATAACTTTGAACCTCCGTCACTCAGCGTAAAAACATATCAACACTGTTCATTTTCTCACTCATGGTGACAGCCTGAAAGAGTCAATATGTGCTAATTATCGAAAAGTTGTGGAGGTGGTGTGGTTTTGACAAACAGGGCGATTTCCGGTCGTCAACCTTTTATCAGAGCTGGAAATTCGATATATTCATGATTTCAAAATTCGTCATAAGTCGAGCTAAATAATCAATGGAACACTTTTGGAGTTGAATAGGAAGGAATGGTCGTTAAAAAGCAGATTGTTATCGGAAAGTTTATATACCGTTATCACTTTCAGGAGAGTGAGAGAAAGAATGACATACAAATAATGTGACTGGCAGTGATGACGTCACGACGTAAACAGTGAACGTGGTATGGGAGCCTTGTATCACTCCCATTTGACCGCTGAGCGCTAGTTGTGTATGTCCATATATATGTATTACATATAAAAGGAAAGAGAGAATATGAAGAGATAAAGAAAAGAGAAAAGAAGAGTAAGAAGGGTAAGAGAAAAGAAAGAGAGAAATAGAATTGGTGGATTACAGAAGAAGAGTATTCGGGCTACAAAAAATAGAACACAATTTTCTGGCACCCAACAGTTGTTAGAGTCGAATCTGTTTTTATTCTTTGGAGAGGGAGAGCGAGTGAGAGTGACAGAGAGAAAGCGTGTAAGAGTTCGTAATAGAGGGTGCTGTGAGGTATAGTGAGGTCCACGTTATAATGTCAGTGGAGAAAGATAGCAGTACTACGTTGCCGATCCTCTGTCTTGTCAATGCCTTCTATAGATGGTAACTGATACAGGTTTATTGATGTAATATTAACTGTTCATTCTCGTTTAAAATAATAAATAATATTCTATTAAGCAATAAATTATTTTTTCCTTGAAGATTAATTTTCGACTGAGTCATTGTCAATATTGTATAACCGTTCCATAATTGAATAAAAACACAAATATGTTGTCAAATTCTACACTGTTGTTTTATTTAGTACACGACCAAGGTTTAGCGACCACACCGGTCACATTTTCAAGACTGACTGATTGAAACCTTGGTCGTGAACTAAATAAAACAAACGTGTAGAATTTGACAACATATTTGTGTTTTTATTCAATGTTTAATTTTCTTGATTAAGATGAAATATTTTGTAAATTAATTATTAATTCAACATTGTTAAAATACGACCCGGCTACAGAGCAAAGCGAGAAAAAGATAGCGCTATTTGCTTTGTTGAATGATAGACAATGATAGCAATACAATTGCAAATCAAACACTGCCATTATAACGTGGACCTCACTATAGCAAAGGGGATACAACTGTATTTTACCCTCCAGAGCAATGATATCTCTCCCAAATCCAAAGCTCCATGGCAACAATATTATTTATGACTGTCATGTGGCCCTAAATGGCATCCATGTAGCTCTCAACGAATCGTTTGGCTTTTGTTTACTAACCGTTACATTTTGCTTACCCGTTCACAGCCGCATATTTGTCGTTTATTGACCTAATCAATAAACCATTGTTATTATTAAACAATGTGGAGTGTTTGAAAGAGAACTTTGAATTCCTGTGACTGTTTCAGCACAAAACTTCTCATGTATAGAGAATCTGAAGTTGACAAAAATAATCATTGTAGATTTACTAGTACTTCTCTGTGGACAGTAGACCTCGCGCAGTTTTAAACCGAAGCCACCTTTGAAGCTGCGTTTACACCGGAGTTGATAACGAGAGTTATTAATAAAAAGTTGTCAACTTGACTGAATCGACAAAAAATATCTTGAAAAAAGTATATAACTCGTGTTTTCAACAGAAAATTCCTTGTTACTACTAGTTCTGTGAACAGTAGACCTCACGCAGAATTCTAATCTACAAGTACCTCATTGAAACTATAGACCTTATAGAAATACAGCAATGGACTGGCTTCTCCACACATCTGTGTAATCACTTGTCAGCTGATTTATGATGAATAATATTCTATAGTCTGATTTTTACTTTCCTTGCCCTATTACCATAGGTAAGGGAAGTATTGCTTTCCGAAAAAATTGTGGTACCCCAATTTGTAAATTTCTATACGTTTCGAGGTCCCCTGAGTCCAAAAAAGTGGTTTTTGGTAATTGGTCTGTATGTGTGTGTGTATGAGTGTATGTGCGTCTGTGTAGACGATATCTCATCTCCCAATTAACGGAATAACTTGAAATTTGGAACTTAAAGTCCTTCCCCTATAAGGATCCGACACGAACAATTTCGATCAAATGCAATTAAAGATGGCGGCTAAAATGGCGAAAATGTTGTTAAAAACAAGTTTTTCGTGATTTTCTCGGAAACAGCTCCAACGATTTTGATCAAATTCATACCTGAAATAGTCATCGATAAGCTCTATCAACAGCCACAAGTCACATATCTGTAAAAATTTCTGGAGCTCCGCCCCATCAATGCAAAGTTCGATTTCCTATTCCCAATTATGAGGCTTCAGATACAATTTGAACAGGAGAAATCGAGTGGAATAGATTGAGCATGAAAATCTCTACAATTAATGTTATATAACATTTTCACCTAAAATTGAAAATAAGCTCTAAATTCGAGGAAATGTGATTATTCAATGCAAATTATTGTTAATTCTATTAAATTATTCACTATGAAGAGAAAGCAGACCTCATGTGTGTCTCCAGCGTTATTGCCCTGTCACCAGCTGTCTCAAATCTTTGAATATTAGACTTGAGATGCGCGGTAACACTAGCGTCAGGTAATCAATTTTCATAACGGCAAAGAAAGTTTTGTGAGTGCGCCACAACAGATTTTTACGGTAATATTGGCATGAGAAGGAGGCTGATTTTTCCTTTTATATTATCCTTGAAATGCAGAATTTCCAAAGACCTTGTATATACGTCGACGTGCAATTTAAAAAGGAACATACCTGTCAAATTTCATGGAAATCTATTACCGCATTCATCGTAAATGTGCAACATATGACCATTTAAACATTTAAACATTCAAACATTCAAACATTCAAACATTCAAACATTCAAACATTCAAACATTCAAACATTCAAACATTCAAACATTCAAACATTCAAACATTCAAAAATTTTAAAAATTAAAAATTTAAAATTTTTAAATTTCAAAATTTAAAATTTAAAAATTTAAAATTTAAAAATTTAAAATTTAAAATTTAAAATTTAAAAATTAAAAATTTAAAATTTAAAAATTAAAAATTTAAAAATTTAAAAATTTAAAATTTAAAATTTAAAAATTTAAAAATTTAAAAATTAAAAATTTAAAATTTAAAAATTTAAAAATTTAAAAATTAAAAATTTAAAAATTAAAAATTTAAAAATTTAAAATTTAAAATTTAAAAATTTAAAATTTAAAAATTTAAAAATTTGAAAATTTAAAAATTAAAAATTTAAAAATTTAAAATTTAAAAATTTAAAATTTAAAATTTAAAAATTAAAAATTTAAAATTTAAAAATTAAAAATTTTAAAAATATAAAAATTTAAAATTTAAAAATTAAAAATTTAAAAATTTAAAAATTAAAAATTTAAAAAATAAAAAATTAAAAATTCAGAAATTAAAAATTAAAAAATAAAAAATTTAAAAATTCAGAAATTTAAAATTTAAAAATTAAAAATTTAAAAATTTAAAAATTTGAAAATTTAAAAACTTGAAAATTTAAAAATTTAAAATTTTAAAAATTTAAAATTTAAAATTTAAAATTTAAAAATTCAAAAATTTAAAAATTTAAAATTTAAAATTTAAAAATCTAAAAATTTAAAATTTAAAAATTTAAAAATCTAAAAATTTAAAAATTTAAAAATTTAAAATTTAAAATTTAAAAATTTAAAAAATAAAAATTTAAAAATTTAAAAATTTAAAAATTTAAAAATTAAAAATATAATACAAGCATTGTCTCTAATTTTAATGTGCAACTATGGTCGTTATTCGTCCTTTTGCTTCATCATAGTAATAGCAAACTATTGTAACCTTTTAAATGTTTAATGTTTAATGTTTAAATTTTTAAATTTCAAAATTTTAAAATTTTTAAATTTTTATTTTAAAATTTAAAAATTTAAAATTTAAAAATTTAAAATTTAAAATTTAAAAATTTAAAAATTTAAAAATTAAAAATTTAAAATTTAAAAATTTAAAAATTTAAAAATTAAAAATTTAAAATTTAAAATTTAAAATTTAAAAATTTAAAAATTTAAAATTTAAAAATTTAAAAATTTAAAAATTTAAAAATTAAAAATTTGAAAATTTAAAAATTTAAAAATTTAAAAATTTAAAATTTAAAAATTTAAAAATTTAAAAATTTAAAAATTTAAAAATTTAAAATTTAAAAATTTAAAAATTTAAAATTTAAAAATTTAAAAATTTAAAAATTAAAAATTTAAAAATTTAAAAATTTAAAAATTTAAAAATTTAAAATTTAAAAATTTAAAAATTTAAAAATTTAAAAATTTAAAAATTTAAACATTAACATTTAAACATTTAAAAGTTACAATAGTTTGCTATTACTATGATGAAGCAAAAGGACGAATAACGACCATAGTTGCACATTAAAATTAGAGACAATGCTTGTTGAAAAAAATTTAAAAATTTAAAAATTTAAAAATTTAAAAATTTAAAAATTTAAAAATTTAAAAATTAAAAATTTAAAAATTTAAAAATTTAAAATTTAAAATTTAAAATTTAAAAATTTAAAAATTTAAAATTTAAAAATTTAAAAATTTAAAAATTTAAAATTTAAAAATTTAAAAATTTAAAAATTTAAAAATTTAAAATTTAAAAATTTAAAATTTAAAAATTTAAAAATTTAAAAATTTAAAAATTTAAAAATTTAAAATTTAAAATTTAAAATTTAAAAATTTAAAAATTTTAAAAACATTAAACATTTAAACATTTAAAAGGTTACAATAGTTTGCTATTACTATGATGAAGCAAAAGGACGAATAACGACCATAGTTGCACATTAAAATTAGAGACAATGCTTGTTGAAAAAAATTTAAAAATTTAAAATTTAAAAATTTAAAAATTTAAAAATTTAAAAATTTAAAAATTAAAAATTTAAAAATTTAAAATTTAAAAATTTAAAATTTAAAAATTTAAAAATTTAAAATTTTAAAAATTAAAAATTTAAAAATTTAAAAATTTAAAATTTAAAAATTTAAAAATTTAAAAATTTAAAAATTTAAAAATTTAAAAATTTAAAAATTAAAAATTTAAAAATTTAAAAATTTAAAATTTAAAATTTAAAATTTAAAATTTTAAAAATTAAAAATTTAAAAATTTAAAAATTAAAAACATTACATTTAACATTTAAAAGGTTACAATAGTTTGCTATTACTATGATGAAGCAAAAGGACGAATAACGACCATAGTTGCACATTAAAATTAGAGACAATGCTTGTATTGTATTAAGCTCTATGGAGTTCCACTGACATGATTTAAGGAACAAAAATCGAAGTATTATAGGGAGAAGAAATAATAGTACAGTGAAGAAGAGAGAAGGAAATTATTGTGGTGAAACAGTATACTCATAACAGGAATAGCTAAATAACTTCCTGGGGCAACTGCATTAACTGATAATTAGATTATCAGATCAATAGAAAAGTGATAAAAATAATAATAAGAATATTTATGTTTAAATATAATACAACTAATCCCACTTCAATCAATGATTCAATTTAAGAAGTAATACAAATAATATACACATATATAATATATCATTTGAGAAGCTGGCATGAGGCTTAGCCTCAAATCAAACTTGGAATAATAGTCTACTAATAATCAAGTACAGCACAAAAGTTGAGAAAGTCAATCATCAATAAATATGGAGATCAATAGAAACAAAATAACAGTACTTGAGACCGAAAGTATGAGAGAAGAAATCAAATAAATGCTGTGTATAGTGTTTATGAATAAATGGAACAAATAGAAATAAAAAGAAGTTATTCATGTTATTCTCAAAAGTTCAGAAAACTGAAAGCGTAAATACATATCTCAGACCTGGTTGGTTGAACTGTCCTTTTTACCCTCAGTGTCAGTCCAATAAATAATTCCATCAGAAGATCACACATTTTTATACCCAACTTTTCACATAATGAATTATAGACCTGTATTCTACTTGTGTTAAGTCTTCCCTTATAACAACGCCAGTACCCTTGAGCTTTTTCTTTTGAGAGAAAACTGCATTCCGTTGGCGATAGCTGACGAATTTGACAATGATAGCGCGGGGTCGTGGTGGTGGGATGGTGGTGGCCGCGGCGGCCAGCCGACGCCCACGCGATGCGAGCGATCGATATCTTGCAGCTCGATATTAACACCCAGCTTGTCTTTGCAAACATCGATCACTAGTTCATCAGTGTTCTCCTTATTGATTCTGGCACTCCGAATATGCGAATGCAGTTTCTTCTCTGATACTGTTCTAAATCGTCGATGCTACTAGATGATTGCTTGATTTTCTCGTCTCTGAGCTTGAGCTGCTCTTTCACGATGATACTTCTTTTTGAAGATCCACTATTGAAGAATAGCAGAATTCAGAGATGCTGTCAACCCCTCAATGACCAGGGTGGAAACGTCTTTAACTAATCTGTCATATACATTGCTGTTATTCAGAATTTTATTTACGAAATTGTTCTCAATACCTGAGATAACAGCGGTGATAAAGGCGAGCCGGCTCAGAGGCAGAGCCTGGCTTCGAAGCAGTAGCTGTCGTCTGCAGCGGCACCTTATCTTTCAAGCTGATGAGGACGACTGCGACGATGACGATGACTGCTTATCTGCTGTTGTGCCCGTCTGAGAACGAGTCACAGCAGTAAGTTAAGGTGAACTCATTATTAATATTCGTTTACACAATATTTGCAGCCACAACACGAAAGATACAGAAATTGTATACTGACAACTGTATAGAGCAAAGAAAACTGCGCACGATGACACGAATTTGAATTCAAAAATCCAACTTTGAACTAACGAAAAGCGTTAAAAACGAGGAGCTCGAACCTGACACAGCCTCTACTCGGAATCTATCATTATCGACGGAGAGAGAGAGTGAGTGATTAGATAAGATTAGAGTTTTTTATTTATGTATGTTACAACATTTACTAACGTATACACTGATTTACATTTCATGACGGTAATGCTAATTGTAATAAGAATTTTACAAAGGAAAAAAATTTGATCAATGAGAATAAATTGATATTGAATGCAATTAGAATAACGATAATATAATATTGTGATGTAACTTGATAAATCGGCGGTGTTTCAACGAACGATTGTCGATTCTCTGAAAAATATAAAATAATATTCTTTCCATCAACACATGACCGGGAAACAGACAGAGAGACAGATTATTTTAGATTAGAGTTTTTTATTTATGTACGGTATGTTACATATTTACTGACGTATACACTAATTACATTTCATGACGGTAATGCTAATTATTCGACGGATTTAACAAAGTATAAAAAATTAATCATTGAGGATAAAGATTGAATGAAATCAGAATAACGATAATCAGCTTATATTTGGTTAAGCAGAATCCATGACATATTCGAAAGGCCGTAAAATAGATTAGTGCATGAGAATGGTCAGAGTGAGAGGTGAATGCGATAGAGAGAGAGGTAGTGATAGAATAATACTGTGATGTAACTTCATAAATCGGCGGTGTTCAACAAATAATTGTCGATTCTCTGAAAAGGATATAGAATAAAATCCATTCCATTAACACATGACTGGGAAAGAGTGAGATAGAAAGATTTTATTACTTTCCTTGCCCTATTACCATAGGTAAGGAAAGTATTGCTTTCCGAAAAAAATTAAGGTACCCCAATTTCTAAATTTCTATACGTTTCAAGGTCCCCTGAGTCCAAAAAACTGGGTTTTACTTTCCTTGCCCTGTTACCATAGGTGAGGAAAGTATTGCTTTACGAAAAAAATTAAAGTAACCCCAATTTCTAAATTTCTATACGTTTCAAGGTCCCCTGAGTCCAAAAAACTGGTTTTTAGGTATTGGTCTGTATGTGTGGTGTGTGTGGTGTATGTGTTGTGTGTGGTGTGTGTGTTGTGTGTGTGTGTGTGTGTTGTGTGTGTGTGTGTGTGTGTGCGTGTGTGTGTGTGAGTGTATGTGCGTCTGTGTACACGATATCTCATCTCCCAATTTACGGAATGACTTGAAATTTGGAACTTAAGGTCCTTCCACTATAAGGATCCGACACGAACAATTTCGATCAAATGCAATTCAAGATGGCGGCTAAAATGGCGAAAATGTTGTAAAAAACAGGGTTTTTCGTGATTTTCTTGGAAACGGCTCCAACGATTTTGATCAAATTCATACCTAAATAGTCATCGATAAGCTCTATCAATTGCCACATGTCTCATATCTTTAAAAATTTCAGGAGCTCCGCCCCAGCAATGCAGATAGATTCCCAATTATCAGGCTTCAGATACAATTGAAACAAAAAAAATCAAGTGAAGTAGATTGAGCATGAAAATCTCTACAATTAATGTTCAGTAACATTTTCACCTAAAATTGAAAATAAGCTTTAAATTCGAGAAAATTTGATTATTCAATTGCAATTATTGTTGATTCTATTAAATCATTCACTATGAAGAGATAGCAGACCTCATGCGTGTCTCCAGCGTTATTGCCCTGTCACCAGCTGGCTTAAATCTTTGAATGACTTGTGATGCGCGGGAACACTAGCGTCAGGTCATCAATTTTCATAACGGCAAGGAAAGTTGTGTGAGTGCGACACACCAGATTTTTTTTCATTTGTTACCAGGCTTGTCGCCCTGGTGACATGGTTACAATAATAATTAGAGTTTCACAATTCATCTCAAATGATATCTCGGCTAAATGAAATGATTTTATTACATTCTTATAATAATAATGATACTTCATGATCAAATGATCATTTAATATTTATAATAATGTAGTGAAATAGAAAAGGGTAAATTATCTAATAAAATCTACAATAAAGGAAAATAAGATGCCATTATAATAATAATAATAATAATAATAATAATAATATAATAATAATAATAATAATAATAATAATAATAAAAGCTTTATTTCATTCATTAATGAACAAAAGCCTCTCTTTATGAGGTAATTTTGTTAGGCAAAAATTTTCGAATATTTACAGATTTACAATTTGTATTTAAATTTGTCTCGTAATCATTGTCTGGCTCCTTCTAGATTGCTATAATAATTTATAACTTTTCCACTATTTGCACAAGTTGCCTGTCTCGTGCAGTGGTTGCCCAAGCATCTCCTACTCTCTGGCACAGCTCGTCCCTCCATCGTATTGGTGGCCGTCCTCTGCTCCTGGTCCTGTCTCGTGGCACCCATTCAGTGCAAATTCTGGTCCAGCGGTCTTATCCATTCTCGCGACGTGGCCTGCCCATTTCCACTTCAATACGTGAGCCTCTTCTGAAGATACTTTACGCGCATTCTCCTAGTATTTCGGTGTATCTTGTGCGTTGGTTCAGGCGAATACGAAGAATACTACTGGGTGCGGCAGGAAGGGTGGATGTTTTTAGAACAGATAGTATTCTGATTTGGGTAGTCAGATTGGGCCAGCTGAAGTGAACATGTGTTCGGTAGATCATACCATTTTTTCTAGTCATTGTTAATCGGCATCATGGATTCGTGGAATGTGCAACATCGTGTGTTTACTTAAGACAGTTGGTGCGTAATAATGAGAGTATCATTACAGTTCAGCGCAAGTTTGTCGTCATTTCAATCTTGCGAGAAATGAAAATGTACCCACTCATAACACCATTTAATGTTGGATAAAATCATTTCATTCAGTAGGAACAGTAATGAATAAACGACCACCAGGGGCTCATCGCACTGTACGCACTCACAAAATGTGGAAAGAGTTTGGCAAGCCATACCCGGTAGTCCTAATCGATCTGCTAGGAGACATTCTCTGAACTGAACATCAGTGATTGGTCAGTAAGGCGTATTTTAAATAAAGATCTAGGATTCCATCCCTACAAATGGCCATGGTTCAACAATTGAATCCTGGCGATTATGTAAAGCGGCTGAATTTTGCTTGAGAAATGGAGGCCATATTTGACAAAAATGAAAACATCATTTTGTTTACGACAGATGAAGCACATTTCCATTTGAATGGTACCATTAATCAGCAGAACTATCTTATTGGTCAGATGAAAATCCAAAATTAATGCATGAGAGACCATTACACAGTCCCAAGGTGACAGTTTGGTGTGCTGTGAGCAGTATATTTTATTGGTCCATACTTTTTGAAGATGACAACGGGACCACTGTAACTGTAACCTCAGAACGTATAGACAGATGTTCACTGAATTCTTCCTTCCTGAATTAAGAAGGAAACGTATTTCTATACGGCAAGTATGGTTTCAGCAGGACGGGGCGACAGCTCACACAGCAAGAAATTCAATGGAAGCAATTTGGGCTGTTTTCGTGGTCACATCATTCTCGGTTTGGTGACATTGATTGGCCTCCTCGTTCTCCCGACCTGTCCATGTGCGACTACTTCTTGTGGGGTTTCCTAAAGTCACGTGTTTTACCAGCATAAACCACGTACACTTCAAGAGCTAAAGGGAGCAATTCATGAGGAAGTCGAACAAATTGGCAGGGCAATGTTAGAAAGAGTACAATCCAACTTCCGAGAGCGGCTTGTAAAGTGCATTGCTGAAAACGGCCTTCACCTGTCAGATATTGTTTTCAAACATAATTTTCTAAAATTGTAAAATAATGTGAATATTGTTCTGTAATAAATGTTTTTTTATGCATAGGTAACGACATATTACTTTTTGAAAACCGTTCATCCTTTCTGCCGCACCTTGTACGTAGCATTTGTGTTGAGTAGTTTCTAGTTCTTGTCCAAGTACTCGGTGAGTGCCATGTTTGCGCGCCAATAATATCGCAGGATATATGCACATGGTCAATGCTTTAGCTTTAAGGGTGTTGGAATAGTCGCCCTAAATATTCTTCTCAACGACAATACTTCTTCCATGACTTATCAATCCTGTGCTTGATCTTTGGATGCTCTGTCTGAAAGACAATATTGGCCTAAATATTCGTAATCCTCCACATAATCAATGTTGCCACAGTTACTTCAATCCTAGTTTTTTCGGAATTCGTCATTAACCTCGTTTCTGAGCGTTAGGTGTAAGCCATCACTTCACTAGCGTCAATCAGTTCCATGAGCATTCCCTTCATTCCTCAGCGCTCTCTGACACCAACATTACGTCGTCCGCGAATCTTAGATTTGACAGTTTTCTTCATTGATTCGGAGTCCTTTTCCTCCCAGTTTAATCTGCGGAATATGTACTCTAAGCAGGAATTGAAGATGAGTGGGAGAGAGTGGGCAGCCTTGCTTCAGTCCTTTTCCGATTTTTATGTCTTTTCCTCGTCTCTCCAGCTCTACATAGATTACTGTATTTTCATATAAACTCTTGATTACTTCTGTAGTTTATGTCGATGCCAGACTCCTCTCAGACATCCCACATCCTGCTGTGATTGAGACTATCAAACGCCTTGTGGAAATCCACAAGACCTAGGTAGAGTGGTATGTTGTATTCGATGGCTTTCTCTATGATCTGATTTGCAGTTTGAAGATGGTCAGTTGTGGAGTATCCTGGTCTGAATCCTGCTTGCTCGGTGGGGTGGTTTTCGTATATTTTATTCAACAATCTGTTCTTTATTATTGAAGCGAATAGCTTATAATTACTGAGGGGAGAGTGATTGGTCTATAGTTTTTTATATCCAGTCTTGATCCTTTTTGAACAAATAATAAATTACTTTCTTTTTTCTCCGTGCTGAAGGTATTGATTTTTCGCGCAGGATTTTGTTGAATAACAATTAAGGGGTTGCAGGAGTTTTTCTATTCCTATTATCAATGATTCGCTTGTTATTTCGTCCTCGCCAGGTGCTTTCCTTTCTTTTGGCTTTTTAAAGCATTTATTATTCATGCCTCTATTATCTCCAAATCTCCGAATCACTGCCGTTTGTTTGTGATTTTTCAATCACTTGTTGGCTTTCATGTGTGGTGTCCCTCTTATATAATTTTATAGAATTCCGAGGACGTGATCTATGATTTGATTTCTTGCCGTTGTGATCCCTCATCAGTATTTATTTTAGCGTCCATTTTGTTTTTGTAGTACTCAGTTCTTGATTTATCTTTGTAGTTGACCCAGTCGTCAAATGACTGAATTATTACATCTCTTCAAAATCCTTTATCTCTCTCCTGATTCTTCTTCTTATTTGTTTTCTAAGATTTCTGTGCTCTTCATTTGGGCTCTTCTGTCTTGATACAATCCTGTTCAACCTCTCACGTTCTTAATCAATTCCATTGTTTCGGATGAGATTTTTTGCTTCTTCTTTCTCTATCTGCGCTCTTTTAGATTTGTTGGAAGCTATCAATAGATTGTACGATACAGTTAGTTATATATTTCCTCAATACTTCTATTTTGGGATATGTTTTGTTCTCTAATCTCTTCAGTTATATTTCCAACATATCTCTCATACATGTCTGATCCAATCTTGTGATTTTCTGTTTAATAAAGAACCTTCTCCTATGTAATTTTAGTTCATCATCAGCAATCTGTGGTCGGAGTCGTATTGAATGTTTCAATCACTCTTAGGTTTCGGACAGGGCTATTTATTATGCTCACCATGAATAGTCGAGCTCGTACAGACCTCCAGATTGGGATTTCCACGTCCATTTCTCTTCTATGTTCCCGCTAAAGAAGCGTGTTCACTACTATAAGATTCTTACGCTGAGCAAAGTCCAACATCATCTCCCTCTCTCGTTTCCGATGCTAGCTTCTCCATTACTATTTCTCGCTACCTGTGCATTAAAATCTCCCATGAGGATAAGTCTTCTCCTGTTTGCTTCTGGATTATGCCTCTTCTATTGACTCATAAAAATTGTTTATTTCTTCTTCGGTACTGTCAGATGTGGGTGCGTGAATTTGTATAATCGAAATATCGGTATATAAAATAAGATGCCATTAGGCATTAAATAATTGATTGATTGAGTACTTTATGTAGAATTACAATATCGGGGCACCGAGCTTCACTCGTTATTTTTATCCATTGATAAACAGGACACAATTCTCTAAAATGATCGTCTTTATATTTCACAGCTGGCTATACCTCATCTTATGAATTTCGGGGATGCGATATTTGAATTTTTCACATATCACTTTTTTACTATCCAAAGCTGTTTCAGCAAGGTTGAATATCCTTATAAATGTCGTTCAGCGAGTTTTCTCAAGGTTGAGACCTAGTGCATCGAATCTTCATATCATAAACTACTATGTTCCAAATTCGTTGAAAATCGTTAGAGCCGTCTTCGAGATCCGTTAAAAATAAATAACCAGATATAAAAATAACCAGTTATGAAAATAACAGATATATAATACAGAAATTGCTCGCTCAATATAATGGATATTAGCTATACATTCATATACAATACAAACTATGAAAATAATTATTAACTGTACAATGATATGAATAAGAAAAGAAAATCAATTTGGATAAACTATACAAGATATATTGTAATGCATCCACATAAATTGGCGGAGCTTTTGAGAAATCAAGTCCATTCTTGAAAAGAATATAAAAATATTCTGTACAATGATATGAATAAGAAAAGAAAATCAATTTGGAATAACTATATAAGATATATTGTAATGCATCCACATAAATTGGCGGAGCTTGGGAGATATCAATGTCCATATTGGAAAGGAATATTAAAAATGTTTACATTTTGGAGAGAGAGAGAGAGAGGAGTGTGAGAGAGATAATGAGAAAGAAAATAAAAGAAATCTTCAGAGAATACTGAGTGAGATAGTGTGAAGGGAGAAAGAGGAATAAATTAATGAGAGGAAAAAGAGAGAGAGTGAATGTGTGAGAGAAGGAGTGGGTTGTGATGGAGGGGGTGAGAGGAAAGACAGCGCTAGTGATCAAGTAATGAATTAACAAGAGGGAGAGAGGACGGACTGACTGAGAGCAAATTGTGAGATTGGAATAAGAGGTTTAGCCAATGTGGGTAGTCAGTAGCTAAGAGACAATATTTTAAGTCGATTCAACACAATTCTAATATGAATCGTCTTCATGGATGAATGCTCCAGAAAATTTCATTCACAAACCACTCCTGGCTTGGCAGCCAACAACGTATATTTTTAAACTTGCACTCGTTTACTACAATTCTTACTCAATCCTTCCTTTCAATTCTCTCTCTTATGAATAAATCCTTAGTTGGATTGATGAAAGTAACGTTTTGGTAGAGAGTTAGGGGAAGGATATTTTGAATATTCTTTCCGAAGAATGGACATTGATCTGTCCAAAGCTCCGCCAATTTATGTAGATGCATAACAATATTATTTAGTTATAAACAAATTTCTTTTTTCGTATCATATACAGTTCAATAATTATTTTTTCTCACAGTTACCTTGAAAAGTGGCCATTCCTGCACTGATTACAGACGCATGAATCACTTTCCGCTCTAGTGCGGGATAGTTATTTGTGCAACTAGTGCGCAAAGTGACAGTTTGCTGCATCGAAAGAAACGTTTACGCCCGAGCCGTAGGCGAGGGCGGAATGGTTCTTGAGTGCAGCAAACGAACTTTGCGCACGTATTTCACATTAAATTTTTCCTACAGTTACCATTGAATATGAAAAGTGGGTAATTATGGGTAAAATTGCCTGAAAATGTAGTAGTGTTTGAATGGCGGGGGGCAGCTGTGTGGTGTGTGCTGTGGTGGCACTGTGCTGTCGTTGTCCTCAATTAAAATCTACTTAATAATTAGCGCGTTGTGCTTCGTTGCACCTCTGCTCCACTATAGCAGCCACAGCAGTCACTGTTACCAAACTTAATTTTGATTTTGCGCACGGGTGCTCCATATAACCTACTAACATATTTTGCGTTGTCATGCTGCAAATCTGGAGTACGCAAAGTACTCACTTTGCGTACTAGTGCGGAAAAGTGATTCTTTGCAGCCTGCAATCAGTGCACAAATGGTCATTTTCAGGGTAATCTGTAGGAAAAATTTTTTCTGCACTCCAGATTTGCAACTTGGCAACACAAAATAGTTGGTGGGTTATATGGAGGATTAGTGCACCGAAAACAAAAGCTAAGTCGGTTGTCGGTTCAGTCATCTTGCAGCCATCACAATAAGTGTGGCTGGCTGTGGCATGTATTTAAATGTGAATTTTTTTTCTATCTCTATTTTTTCTGATTCGTGAATGAATAAAAAGAGAACTTTGTCTGAAAATTTTCAACTTCAATTGATTATTAATTTTTAAATGAATTAAGGTGTTATTAATAACAGCATCTCACACACAAACATCTGATGAATTCCAGCCATCATTTTCCCCATAATATTCACATTAATATTCAATGGTAAGCTAGGAAAAATAAATGTGAAATACGTGCAAAGTTCCTCTTGCTTGTACTCAAGAAGCCATTCCGCCCTCGCCTACGGCTCGGGCGCAAACGTTTCTTTCGGTTGCAAACAAACTGCACTTTGCGCACTAGTTGCACAATAACTATTTTTGTATCATATACAGTTCAATAATCATTTTCTTAGTCTCTATTATGTGAATTCATCCATAACGTTTCTGTATGTGTAAGCTATTTTTATAGTGTAAAAGCCAGTATATATTGTAATCTACATAAATAAAGTACTCAAAACAATCAATCAATCAATCAATCAATCTTTTTTCTTCCTCGTTCTCTATGTTTCTCTGTCCTCCCATATATATATGATAACAGTCACAAACCATT
>NC_052512.1:7844462-7886055 GCF_014356525.2 Nilaparvata lugens | reverse complement strand
CCTTTACACGTGTATACGTTTTTAAGCCAGTTATTTCCTTTATTATGGAATAGAAAATGATAGATTGATGGATGATATATATCCATATATCTATCATCTTCTATACTATAATGAAGGAAATGAATGAGAATAAATTTTGAAAGGTTTGAGATATCGATGTTCGGTTTTCACCATACCTTCTCTCTGGGAATCCTGTATTGGAATCATGTATCATATGACCACCTTTCAATTAAAATAGAAGTTGGATTCAAAATGGCGGAAAAATTGTGTGCGACGGAAAACCTGTTTTATCATTCGAAAAGGAACCCAATCTAATACCTATCTTCTAGTTCCCCTTTTAAGAGAAATGTTCTGCTGCTTCCTACAACAACTGAAAGCATGACAAATAATTGAAAACTTGACAAACTGAAAACTCGATGTAATCAAATCTTGAAGAATTTGAAATAGGTTTATAACCATCCTCGGTTAAGCAAGAATCCATATGCAAAATTTCAAGTTAATCAGACCAGTAGTTCAGACGTGATGATGCGTCCAACATAATTTTCCTATACTTACACCTGTATACGTGTATTATAGTATAGCAGAAAATAAATGGATGGATGATCATTGCTATTTTACTGAAAGATAGAATAAGTTGAAACCCTTCCAAAGGGAATTTCGACAACCCACAAAACTCATTTTTCATTTGAAGATATAACGAAAAGGTGCATATGACCTCATTTTTTTTCTTGCTCAGCTTGCCAAAATACCCTTATTCCAATATTAAAATTTTGAATGACTGTACAGTGAGTCAGTCATTCTATCAGGGCTCGAATAATTTTGAAATTTTAATTAAATAAAAATGGATGAGAATAATTTATTTATGTAAATATCAACACCTTCATTCAAAGACATATTAACTGCATGCGTTTTCTTATTGCCGATACAGCATTGATGAAACTGTAGACCTTTATTAAGCACTTTGTCTCAAAAAACTGTTCTAGCTCAAAAATTGATAATCCATGCCACGTGTAGGCCTAAAGGTGTGTACAAATATACGCGCCGCAAACATGAGAAATTCACTTTTAATCAGCTGATTATATCTGTTTTTTTTACAGAAACGGTAAGATACAGATATAAAAAGCTTGGCATCAGCTGATTAGAATTGCTCATGATCGTGGCGCGTGAATCTGTACGCACCCTGAACATTTCATTAGGAAAACGAAGTTTCAAAACTATGTTTTTTCTAAACAAATGTTTTTGAGATAATTTCTTTGATGCAGCTGTTTCACATTCACAATATTATTATACAGAGTTTGTGAAAATGAAAATATTCATTAATTATCAAAACAATACTATTATAAAAATATTATCATTATTATTGAAAATATTTATAAATTATCAAAACAATATTATTGAGGTTAAGTGGTATCAGGTGGAAAGCAATAATAGAAACAGATGCTCCTTTTTTAATTTCGACCATATGATCTGATGATTTTTTTATGAAATCGTATGTACCATTGATGAAATTCTAACATTAATTCAGAAAAATCTAGAAGGAAAATTGAAATTTGGACTCCAGGTGCACGAGATTGATAGCCTATTTTTAGAATCTATGTGCAAAATTTGGAGATCTAAATCATTCCCGTTTTTCGGTATGCAATCCACAAGTTGACATGTTTTGATGCAAACAAACGAACACATGAACACACGAACAAACACAACCCTACTCTCTCTTATTATATAGATGTATTTTAGTAAAGTGCAGTATCTTATATTATTTCTTGTATATGTTGTCACGTTATTTTATTGAATAACGGTTTGCCTGGCTTGGCAGTCGGTAAAGCATGAGTAAAAAATTATATGACTCTGGTTGTGGTTCTTAGAATACAACTCAGACAAAATTCTTATAGGCTCGCCCAGGAGCTCCCGCAGTTCACTGCTCTTGGACAATCTATATAAATCTCTGGACCGTATTATTTCCAAAGATTTGATTATCAATGCTAAATATCGCTGACTAGACCAACTTATTCGGTGAAGAATAAAGTCGGATGGTAATTTCTTGATATTTCAAGACTGGTAACTTGATAAATAAATATGAGATTGGTCATGCATGGAAGTGGAGAAATAAATAAAGGATACACCATAAAAAATTTGATGCATATATTGTACAAGAAAATATCAACGAATAAATAAATGTAGAAACATATAGAGCAACAAGCAAAGATAATAAAAATAAGAACAATATATCAAAAAATAAAATATCAAAGATTAACTCACTACTTTTTAGTTCTTTAGCACGAAACGTTACCATGTGCTTTAATTCATTAATCGTATGCATTTATTTTCATGCACCTCAGGTATCGACTTGCTGCTGCTTGTCAATTTAAAAATCTCAATATATATCTCCTTTCCAAAAATCATAAAAATAATCAATTGATAAATCATAAATCTTCAATATAATAATAAGTATAGATCCCAGTATATTTCTCAATATATATCTCTCAGGGCTTAAGGTTCGGCCTCTGGTGGAATCAGATAAATTAATTTATCCAGTGAACAAGAGCTACATTTATATCTTTATAATTTGCTAATAAAATTAATGATTGAGTGAGTTATGTACATCATAATATTAAATTTAAATACTCCTTTAATCTGTGCATCTTTAGATATATTAATTTGATACAACTCTTATCCAATAAAATATGTTTTTTGTACCTTCTTAAGACTTGCGCAAGTTTTATAATAATTTCAATATTTATAACCTTTTGACGAGCTAGCTTTTTATATTTTTGTTTCACTCGAAGCACTGAGGGCGCCCTAACTTTATA
Organism: Nilaparvata lugens; assembly: GCF_014356525.2. Lineage (NCBI taxonomy): Eukaryota > Metazoa > Arthropoda > Insecta > Hemiptera > Delphacidae > Nilaparvata > Nilaparvata lugens. The sequence continues at coordinate 7,883,245 of NC_052512.1, read as the reverse complement.
TATTTCGATAATTTATCACTCACGTGCTGAATTTTCACAAGACAATGGTGGCGATCCGAATTTCCTGGTCGTCCTGGATTTTTGGTGGCCGAAGTCGTCCTCTCCAAGGGAATAAATAAATATCTAATGACTTACACTTTAATACAGCATCACTAAGTCTTATACAAATAAATTAATGAATTAAAACTTTTAAGTCTTTCAAATGTACAATTAACAAAGGGACTTGTGCTCTATAAAATTTAGTGGCATTCTATGGTGGCTTCTGGCAGGCAAGTGGCAAGTCCTACCCTTATTTTCTACAATCCTATTTCTGACTTACAAATTTGCATACATTTAAATATTTCACTACTACGCCATTAAAAGGATCAAATAGTCCGTGCCAATCTGCTAAATTATTACCTGTATCTTAGGTACCGTATTATATTTTATTTACTCGGACCATATCCGATACATAAACTGAGTGGTGATAATTATAAATTCTTTTCGTTTATAAAGATTTTTATAGATAAATTTGAATTGGCTCTCTATTGCTGCCCATCGATTACTGTAATTTGATTGGTTCATGCAAATTCACTAATGTAATCCATGCGCCTATGAGTATCCTACCTCCTTAATATTTTTATTTATTCATTTTGGTGTATTTGTTCATGCTCATTACAGATAATAAATATTTTTAAATTTTATAAGTTGTTTTTCCCTCTACAACAAGTAGTCATGTGCTTTCCAAATCCTCTAGTTGAATACTATTTGTTTACAACAAATTTTTGCCAAGGTGTCTGGCTAGAATTCACATTATGCGGCTTGATCGATTATTAGGACGCCGATCAGTAGGTATTATAGCCTAACCTCAAATTTCCAATACTTTATATAATATAATAAATGGCAAATAAAATTCTTCTCTATTCGGCTGTTCTAATTTTAGCCATGGTACCCGTTATTATCTAATCTTTCACTTGTTGTTATCGCACTTGGCGATAATAGAATAGCTGTTTTGCTCCAGACCTATTTAAATTCTTTCAATTAGCGATTTTGCTTGCTTATCGAATTTTAATACATTACAATGTATGGTCGTGTTTTTTTAGATAATATATTTTATAAACATCATACTATCAACATAGGCTACTTTTGTGAGGTCCATGTTATAATGGCAGTGGAGAGAGATGGGAGAACAACGTTGCCTATATATATGTCATATGGATACAGTGGCAGACACAAATTATAATAGAAAGAGATGAAAACAATTTAACAATTCATACAAGTATTTTCAAGTTTTTGAGTCAGAGTATGGCCTCGTCATCTGCTACATGCAATTTCTGTAGCCCTCCCTGGAATCTTGACAAAGAACACTCCGTAATGATGTGATTCATGCTTTGCTCCTCACCACATTCACAGAGATATGCGCCACCGATACATGTTTTTTTGCATCTCCCTTGTCCTGTTCTAAATCTGTTCAGTCTCACCCACAACTGTAGAGGCAGCTCAAAACCATTCTCCCTCCTAGTTGGATCATCAACTATGTCTTTGTTTCTCACTGAAACAGATTGCCAAGCTTCGGTCCACAGTTGATGTGTTTGAGGGTTTTCTGCCAGTGGGGGGATTCCATGAGAAGGTTTTCTGGATTTCAGCCTCAGATTTCAACCTTCAGCCTCAGATTTCAACCTTCAGCCTCAACTGGAGTAGGCAAATCCAGGAGCAGATCTCTGTGTATTGAGCTTGCATATCTTGCTTTGCTTTAGCTTCATATCTTGCTCATTTCTTTGCTAGCTAACTCTTGCCTCCTGAGATGTGTTGGAGAAATGTTACTGAGAACAGGGAGCCAGTTTGTCTCAGTCTGCATCAGGCAGCCAGTTATCACTCGCATTGCACTGTTCAATGCTACATCAATCTGTCGAGTGTGGCAGCTACCCCAACCATACAGGAGCTCTATATTCAGCAACACTGTAGATGAGAGCCAAAGCTGCTGTCCTCAGAGCTCTGAAGCAGGTTCACTCTGGATGTTAGTTTTCTCCTCAATTTCTGTAGGTGATCTCGGAAAGTCAGTGACCTGTCCAGTGTGATTCCAAGGTAGATGAGATGGTGGTTCATCGGGATCTGATTTTGACAAAAGTTCACAACAGGTACTCCATTTGCCTGCTGGTTGTTGGGGTGGAAGGATGTGATGCTAGTCTAGTTAGGATTTGGCTGCAACCCCCAGTACTGCAGGTAGTTAATGAGGATGTTTATATCTCCTTGAAGGGTTTTTCTGTCTGTTTGATGGTGGTTGCCTGTGATGCTATTGCAATATCATCTGCATACATGTATCTCTTGCTTTTGGTATATGGGATGTCTGAGGTGTAGATGTTGAACAATACTGGTGACAAAACTGACCCCTGTGGCACTCCATCGTTCAGCACTTTTTTTCTGCTTACCTGCTCACCCAGATATATACTCTATAAGCTCCATGTGATAAAAGCCTATCAAATAGTCTGATGAGTTTGGAGCATCTGAACACACTCCCCACCTTCAGCAGGATACCTGTCTTCCACACAGTATCAAAGGCTGCACTAAGGTCCAAGAACACTGCTGTGGTTTTCAACTACTGGAAGCCTCTCTTAATATGAGTTGTAAGTGCTAAAACCTGGTCAGTGAAGCTCCTGTTTCTCTGGAAACCAGCCTGCTCAACAGAGATTCCTCCACTGTAGTGGATATACATGCCAGGATAATCCTTCCAAATAGTTTGAAGCATATACAGAGCAGTGATATTAATCGGTTGTTTTTAGGATCATTGAGTTCTTTGCCAGGTTTCAAAACTGCAATTATTCTAGACCCCTTCCACTCACATGGTAGTCTGCATGTTCTAATTACATCTTAATAGAACAGGGACAGCAATTTGACTGATTTATCTCCTAGATTCCCTACAAATTCTGGGAGAATGCCATCAACTCTAGGTGCCTTGCCAATTGATATTTCTTTGATGGCAGTGGTAACCTCAGCCTCCAGCACAACCTCCACAAAATGGTAGCATTCTCATGTAGGGCAAGAACTTCTCTTAGCTGTGCCTTTACTCTTCATCCAACTTCTCTGCTGATACTAGGCTTGCTGTTATCTTTTAGCACTTTAGCTACACTGTTGGCACCAGCAACTGAGATGAGTGAGGCTATATTAGCAGCTGCACCTAGACGTCCCACAACAGACCAAGCTTTCCTACTGGAAATTCTTGGAATCAAAGTTTGGCTGTGGTCTCCTTCCAGCGCTCCAAACGTCCTGCATCAAGTTCCAGGATGAGCTCGCAGCCCCCCGGTCCCCCGACTGAGTTCTCTGCAGCAGTGTTTTGCACTTGTCACTCCAACATGAGATAGAGTTGTTTCTGTAGCCTATTGGGATTGAGTTTTTAGCTGAAGCATCCATAAGGCCAAGAAACCTCTGATAATTATCCACAATGCGATTGATATTGTCATCAATATACTTCTGAAACTGACTCCAGTTAGCTCTTCTTAAGTTCCATCTTGCCACTGGGCGTCCGCAAACAATAGGAATGGACACAGTCCAGCACTAATGAATGATGGTCTATGCTGGGAGTGTGGGAAGTCATTGGGAGCTATACGCTTACATGGAATTGGTCTCCAATCATCATCTTTTGAGGCAACAAAGCATAGATCTGGGCTTGTCTCAGTGTTCCACCTACCAGATCTGAAAGTATTGCGCTGCTTAGCATCAAAAAGGATGTAACTGGCTTGCATTGGACCAGCTCATCAGCTGCTCACCATACTCATTCACAGAGGAATAGCCTCACATTGTATGTCTTGAGTTTCATTATTGCCGACGAACGTTGTCAATGCCTTTTTGATGGTAGCTGATACAGTTTTATTGATGTAATATTAATGGTTCATTCTCGTTTAAAATAATCAATTATGTTTTATTAAGTAATAAATAATATTTTTAACAATTTAATGATGAATTTTCATATAAGATGGAATATTTCGTTAATTAATTATCAAATCTGCATTCTAAAAAGACGATCTGGAAACAGAGCAAAGCAAGAAAGAGATAGCGCTATCCACTTTGTTGAATGATAGACAATGATAGCAATACCATTGCTAATCAAACACTGCCATTATAACGTGGACATCACTATAGGTTCATAGTCAGTTATGGTGTGAATATTTGAAGTTTTATTGCTGTCTATAACATGTATTGTGTTTTTGTTTTCTTTGAGGAATTAACAGTTTGATTTGAGGAGAACAATGTCTAAATCTGGTCAATTTTTCAGTCTAAGGGATGCTGCTAAGAAAGATTTCTACTATTTACTCGATGAAGCGAAGAGAACAGTTTTTAGAAAATACATCGGTCAACAGGGAATTGTGCTGGATATAAAGGGCAACGTAATGGAGAAGATGCCACTCACTAATCGTAGATCGAAATTCAGGTAGATGCCAGTTTCAGACCTATCTCAATAGGGGTGGCACTTACTTCACTTCATCTCGGATCTCAGTTCATCTGGATACTATGTATTCTGTTGATCACAAATGATATTCATAATATATTTTGAACTAGCAAATAACCCGTTCTTTGCAAGGGTCTATTAAAACTAGACAAAGTGAAAACTTGACCTAACTAGTAGTTCTGTGAACAGTAGACCTCGCTCATGAATACAACTCTCAATCTAATGAGAATTACAGTATATTGTGAAGATTTAGGTAGTTCTGCGAACAGTAGACCTCGCTCATGAATACAACTCTCAATCTAATGGGAAGGGCCAGTAAGTACAGTATATTGTGAAGATTTAGTCATGTCATCTATTACTTTCTCCATTGAAAGTGGCTAGAGACACTGTTTCCAGGGACACCGGACTTATCAAGGTGGTACCTTTATATCGTCTCCATATTTACAATATTAACATATTTTACAACTTTTCTAATAATTAATAATAAGGAATCGGTCAACTGACGGAAAAATGGAATATGCAGTAGGCAATTTAGACGATAAATCATCTCACAGACGATAGTGAGACAGAAAATGATTCTAAATAAGATGGGTTTGTTGGTGACAATGACAGGAGGTTGCTAATGATGTTTTCATGAAAAGTGGATTCAATGCTATGGCTTGTTATGCCTATGCAGAATGTTAATGCTCACAAATCGGTTCTGATCTCATTCCAAAAGGAAAACAAAAGATTTGACACTGTAGAGTGGCACAAAAATGCATACAATACAATGAAGTAGTAAAAAGTAGGAATATGAATTGCTGTATCTTCAAAGATAGAAAAAAGTAGCTTTTTAGGTTAGTCTACGGTTTTTAAAACCGGAGGTCTTACCAAAAATCGTTACACATTCGTTTCTGCGCCTTGTTTCAAAGAACTTACATACCAAATTTAATCCAAATCGGACAATAACTGCGGCTGTAACTGCGGTACAAACAAACAAACAGACAAAAGCTGATTGAGTCGAAACTAAGACCTCAGCTTTGCTTCGGTCAATAAATTCTTGAAGAATTAATAATAGACCTATAACCATCCTCGGTTAATTAGGAATCTATATGCAAAATTCAAGTTATAAGACCAGTACTGTAGTTCAGACGTGATGATGCGTCAATAGTTATTTGTATATCTAGTGTGAAATATGCCTCTTTCTCACTCGTGATATACACAACATTTTCCTTCTTTCTCAGCATTTTAAAAACTTACGTGACCATTAACAATGGGCCATATGAATAAAGTTGGGCATTTGCTTATACTTCTAAAATATGGGCATTTGCTTCATTTTCTATGAATAAACGTGAGCAAAACCTTTTGCTCATGCTCATCAAAAAAAAAATAGTTGGAGTATTTGCTCAGAAGTAAGAGCTTTTGCTCAAAATTGTATGAATAAACTAGAGCATTTGCTCAACTTTTGAAGCAAATGCTTCAAAAAGGTGAGTCTAGTCTAGAGCAGCTTATCACCTTCTGCTCATAGTAAAATGGCTCAACTAATCCGTATGAGGAAGAAGAAACTATACAGATACGATCACAACCAATAGTTGAGAACTATAAAACTCTTTCTAGATTCAACCATGATAATATATATCACCATTATCCTTACAAAATAATAAATACATAAGATATAAAGATAGCCATCACAAAATAGGAACCAGGCATTTAAGAAGATGAGAGTGTAGACGATTATAAGAAGGCTATTGATATTATAAGAATATGCTGAAGATTATTATAGAGATGACATTTCTCCATGCTATTATATCAAAATTCTAAACTCAACTAACCTAAAACTCTATTGTCATAAATAGAAAACAGTGCAGACGACGCAAACACACCGCTTGTGCCCCCTACTTGCATATTTAGCGCTTCCGTGAGCTAAAAAACAAAGTAAGGCTACAAAAGCAAATCAGCTGATGAAAAATCTTGAAAATAGGTGAGCATTTGCTCCAGAGTTCAGGAGCATAAGGTAAGAGTATAAGGTAAAGCTTATTCATATAAAAATGAGCAAATGCTTCTGCTTCTACCTTTTGCTCATGAGCAAAACCTTATGCTCCATGCTCTTGCACATGAGCATTTGCTCTGGTTTTATTCATATGGGCCAATGTGTTACAACATAGCTTTAAAATTAAACAGCTGGAAGTAATCACAATTCACCGCCGACAGCGCTATACGCTATCTGTCGGCAAAAGTTGTAACAACAATAACTGCCACAACTACAACTATGATGAAGTTCCCGTTTCAAATTTGATTAGTTAATGAGGAATATTAACTAATAACTACATGTTCGCCTTCCACATCTGATTAGTTGATAGGAAATATTTGTTGGCTGGTATTTTGAATAACATGGATTATAAAAATAATATTCCTAAATGTTTATAGTACGTATACTAATATGAAGTATGTAATAGGTAATTTCAGCATACAAACATAATATTTCATAAGTCAATCAAATTTATGGTTGAGGTATTTAATTTAGTTGGCTCAATGACTACTCTATTATGCTTCCTCATCTGAGCTTAGACCTTCTAACTTCTAACCTATTTCCAATGTGAGTTTTTTAAATAGAGATACTTCCCATGTTATTTAAATGGAGTGACTTTTCCTCCCTAGGGAATTCTTCTGTTTTTTACTACCGAGAGCGAAAAAGTGATACTTCAGTATTATATTCCAGGGAGTAAAGTAAGTACTTTAGACAGTAGGTGGAGGAAAACATAATTATCCTATCCCGTAAGTGTATGAGTCGATTCTCTTATTGACTCTCGTGAAATTAATCTCGATTACAATTTCATCTGTTGATAGATGTGAAAGACTCAGCGAGCAGGTTAAAACATCAAGACTCAAGGAAAGTTTCAAATTGGCAATATTCGGCGCGCTAACGAGTTGACAGCAGGTAAATTGATGCCGACTGAAGCAAGACTGGAGGACTGCTTCACCTTTACAACTCTGGTCTGGAACTGCGAGGTAGGCTCACGCACTTTTTCATCATGATTATCAAAAACTATTGCATTTTCAACGTTATTTTACTTTCCTTGCCCTATTACCATAGGTAAGAAAAGTATTGCTTTCCGAAAAAAATTAAGGTACCCTAATTTCAAGTTTCTATACCTTTCAAGGTCCCCTGAGTCAAAAAAATGGTTTTTGGGTATTGGTCTGTATTATGTATGTGTGTGTGTGTGTGTGTGTGTGTGTGTGTGTGTGTGTGTGTGTGTATGATGTATGAGTGTCTGTGTACCAATATCCCATCCCCATTGAATGGAATGACCTGAGATTTGGAACTCAAGTCCTACACTATAAGGATCCGACACGAACAATATTGATCAAATGCAATTCAAGATGGGCAGCTAAAATGGCAGAAATGATGTCAAAAACAGTGTCTTTCGCGATTTACTCGAAAACGGCTCCAACGATTTTGATAGAATTTATACCTAAAGCAGTCATTGATAAGCTCTATCAACTGTTACAAGTCCTATCTGTGAAAATTCCAGGAGCTCCGCCCCATCCATGCAAATTTTGATTTTAGATTTCCGATTATGAGGCTTCAGATACAATTCAAACGGATAATTTCAAGTGGAAAAGATTGAGCATGAAAATCTCTACAAATAATGTTCAGTAACAATCACCTAGAATTGAAAATAAATTCGAAATTTGAGAAAATGTGATTATTCAAACGCAAACTTAATGATAGATTCTCCAGCGTTATTGTCCTGTCACCAGCTGGTTTAGATCTTTGAATAGTAGACTTGAGATGCGCGTGAACACTAGCGTCAGGTGATCAATTTTTGAAATAATACGGTACATCATGTGATAGAGATTACAACGAGTATCATTCGTGTACCTATAACGGAAATCGTGTTAACGCAGTATAATGCAATTTTTACTTTCCTTGCCCTATTACCATAGGTAAGGAAAGTATTGGTTTCCGAAAAAAATAAGGTACCCCAACTTCTACATTTCTATACGTTTCAAGGTCCCCTGAGTCCGAAAAAGTGGTTTTTGGGTATGGTCTGTATGTTGTGTGTATGAGTGTATGTGCGTCTGTGTACACGATATCTCATCTCTCAATTAACGGAATGACTTGAAATTTGGAACTTGAGGTCCGTACAATATAAGGATCCGACACGAACATTTCGATCAAATGCATTTCAAGATGGCGGCTAAAATGGCGAAAATGTTGTCAAAACAGGGTTTTTCGCGATTTTCTCGAAAACGGCTCCAACGATTTTGATCAAATTTATACCTAAAATAGTCATTGATATGCTATATCAACTGCCACAAGTCCTATATCTGTAAAAATTCAGGAGCTCCGCCCCATCTATAAAGTTGGATTTCAGATTCCCATTATCAGGCTTCAGATACAATTTAACAAAAAAATTCGAGTGGAGAAGATTGAGCATAAAAATCTCTACATTTAAGTTGAGTAACATTTTCACCTAAAATTGAAATTAGGCTCGAAATTCGAGAAATGAGATTATCCAATTGCAAACTGTTGGCAACTGTTGTTCTATTAAATCATTCACTATGAAGATATATCAGACCTCGTATGTCTCCAGCGTTATTGTCCTGTCACCAGCTGGCTTAGATCTTTGCTTATAAGTAGACTTGTGATGCGCGTGGACACTAGCGTCAGGTGATCAATTCTAATAACGGCAAGGAAAGTTGTGTGAGTGCGCCACACCAGATTTTTCATAATGGTAAAGAAAGTTGTGTGAGTGCGCCACACCAGATTTTCCCGATTTGGATACTATCTATCTATATTATCTGTAATAATAATATATTATATAAAATCGAAATGACACTGATTCATTCATTCACTCACCCATCATTCATAATCAACAAAAATAGAAATCTACCGAACCAATATTACGTTCAAATTTGGCAGGTTTGTTAAGTTGGCCATTTAGAGGCGCACTAAGAACGGATTTGAAAAAATCCCAAATATGCACCAAAAATCTTCGTTTTTCTAGCGTTTTTTCAGCTTTTTCAAGAACTAATTGGCAAAAATGTTCAAACTTGGTACACATGCTCATCTGAAGTATAAAAATGTTGTATTGGAAGCTAAGTTCCCCCGTAAGTCAAGACGCCCAAGTTCCGCCAGGATCGGCGGTTTTTGAGTGTTTTCCTGCGTTTTCTGGGCCTTCTCAAGAACTAATTGACAGATAATGCTCAAATTTCCTACAGAAGTTCAACTATGGTTTAACTACGGTCTAAGTTCAACTACGGTCTAGAAATTTATTCTTAAAAGGACTCATATTACGCCAAATACCGCCAAGATGAGCGGTTTTACTGCGTTTTCCTAGTGTTTTTTCTGCGAATCGTGCCTGAAAGTTTCTTTGATTTTTTGACGGAAGGAAGAGAACACAAATGAAAAATGCAGGCGAGCGCAGCGAGCCTGCAGATCTTATTCTGGATGATCCATACGGAGGTCCAGGGGGCGGAGGCCCACTAGGTAGACGGATAAGACGAGCGAAGCGAGCCTGCCGGCTAGTCAACTCTAATAAAAAAAATTCTGTGAAGAGACTTCTTCTAAATTGCTGGCAAGGATAGCCAAGACCTGAGATAAGGGAAGAAGTACTGACTACTCTCTGCCGAGACTAAGGCGTTGCACCCTCAGTCTGCCAGCGCTACCTGGTCGCGGGTTCGAATCCTGATCAAAGACATGGACGTTACATCATCTCATCAAATCATCCTCGCACTTTTCATTACCACGCACAAGCAAAATCTCATGTGGGCATCACCCGCAAGTACTTTTTCAGATATGAGCGCCTACAAAGTTGAAATTTTTCGATCATTTCTCAAAATAATATTATTTTGTTGACTGATAATTTCAAGAAATGTCAATTCACCAATACATTCTCCACGTTATTGTTTTCTGGCAGGTAACCTGTGCTCCTTAAGGGTCCGTTCTAAAACTTGACGAACTGAAAACTCCACCAATGAAATCTTGAAGAATTGAAATAGTTCTATCCTCGGTTAATTATGATACTATTTGCAAAATTTCAAGTTAATCAGTCCAGTAGCTCAGACGTGATGATGCGTCAATCATATTTCCTATCCCGTACGTGTATAAGCCAGTTCTTCCCTTATTATAGAATATCAATGATTCATATTTTATAAACTTATAATAAAATGAACAATAAATTATACATGTATAGCAATATTGTACACGCCACCTAGTAATGCCCCGCCACACACTTGGATTTGTTCGTAGTAGATGAATTTTAAGAGTTCAAACACACTTTTTTGCTCGAAATCCCCCCCCCCCTCACACCCCTCGTCCATCCCGACTCCTCTTCCCCCCACCCTGGGGTTGGGGTTGTTGGGGGTGTTCTAAAAATAGATTTCCCTTCCCCTTGCCCAGTGGTGATGAGGGGGATGAAAAGAGAGGAAGATATCTCTCTCTAACCCCTTCCCCTGCCCAGTGAGATGAGGGGGATAAAGAGATATCTCTCTCACTCTAACCTTCCCCTTGCCCAGTGGAGATGAGGGGGATGAAAAGAGATATCTCTCTCACCTAACCCCTTCCCTTGCCAGTGGAGATGAGGGGAATGAAAAAGAGGAAGATATCTCTCTCTATCCCCTTCCCCTTACCCGCATAGATGAGGGGGATGAAGAAAGTGAGGGAAAAATAATTTCCTTTGAGGGGGAAAAATTCCCTTGCTGACAGATTAAAGTGAATCTTTCCTCTAATGCTATACTGACAGATTAAAGTGAATCCTTCTCTCTACATCTATGCTATACTGACAGATTGAAGTGAATCCTTCACTACATCTATACTGACAGATTGAAGTGAATCCTTTTCTCTAATGCTATACTGACAGATTGAAGTAAATCCCTCTCTCACATCTATACTGTCATATTAAAGTGAATTGAGAAATTCCCTATCACATCCCCCACATTCCCTCTCTACACTATACTGTACTAGTGAATCCGTCTCTCACATCTATACTGTACTAGTGAATCCAGAGAGAGGTCAATGACTCTCTCACATCTATTGCTTAATAATCTATTGCTATATACTGTACTGGTGACTCTACAATAATCTAAGTTCTATAATGGGTCATATTATGCTTGGTTTCCAACTGACAGTCAAGAGTTCAATCAAACTGTTATGAATGTGTAAAAAATTGAGCTCTTTTGCTGTACAAACATGCCAGTCGTTATTGTTTAAGTGTTTTCTCCGACAATATGTAAGTATAATTGGAATGAGCTAGCATATCTAAAAATACTTAGATATTCTCAGACCCATTTCACTCAGGAAAATAATACTCAACGTCTATAGTTACATGAAACTGTCTTAAGAATATGCGATTTCCACTCACATTTAATTCCCATGAACGAGAATTAAACTTCTGATGTTATCCTCATTCAAAACACTGAATATTCTTTCGGCAATTGATAGTATGTTTAAAGTCGCCTTCACTATCAATATCGATAATTTTAGGTGAATTCACCATATCGGCAAATGTTACCTTTGTTAGCAAAACCAATCATAAGGATAGAATTCAAAACCCAAATCAGTAGTGGATTTGCTCTACAGAGAACTCGTTAAAACTCTCCCAATCGAAATAGTTAGACAGCATGTTGACAGTTCGAGCGTTTAGACTAAAGTGACGCGTGCGCCTGCTCGTGTGTGTGCTAGACTCCCTTGTCTAGACAATGACACGTGCACTCTGCTCCCTGTGAGGTCCCCCTCTACAGATAAGCCTGATAACTCCTGCACCGAAAAACCGTTACATTCAATCATAGACACATGAAAAAATGTTCTAGACTGAAATTGAAGCGACATGTGTTTAACCGTTAAAGCTCATTATACTTCAAATTTCACTCTCCATAATATGTCAAGTGTTATCCTTTCACATAATTTCAGAGACCAAACCCTTTATACTTGCCATCTTCATCTTGAAGCAGCATGTGTTTAACCGTTAAAGTTCATTATACTTCAAATTTCACTCTCTCACGCAAGTGTCATCCTTTTACAAGATTTTATGTTTTTGGGGTCAAACCGATACATTCAATCATAGACCATAAAAAATGTCTACTGATTTATCGTGTTGAAGCAGCATGTGTTTAACCGTTAAAGTTCATTATACTTCAAATTTCACTCTCTCACGCAAGTGTCATCCTTTACAGATTTATGAAAAAACCGTTACATTCAATCTAGACACATGAAAAAATGTCTAGACTGATTATCGTGTTGAAGCAGCATGTGTTTAACATTAAAGTTCATTATACTTCAAATTTCACCTCTCACGCAAGTGTCATCCTTTTACAAGATTTTATGGAAAAACCGTTACATTCATCATAGACACATGAAAAAATCTCCAGACTGAAATTTGAAGCGACATGTGTTTAATCATAAAGTTCATTATACTTCAATTCCACTCTCCCATAATATGTCAAGTGTTATCCTTTCACTAATTTCAGAGACCAAACCCTTTATACTTCCGCCTTCATCTTGAAGCAGCATGTGTTCAACCGTTTAAATTCACTTTGCTTCAAATTTCACTCTCTCTTCATAATAGTCAAGGTTTACAAGATTTTATGTTTTCGGAGTCAATACGACACCTTTGTACTGTGCTAGCCCCATTTTTCTGTAATAATTTCGGCTACCTGATTTCTGTAAGGTTGTGTTGCTTGGCCTCTATCCAGTTCATATTAAAACTCACGCATGCGTATCCGCTCACGATATCGAAGGCCACTCTGTGGATGAATAAATTAAGATAATCTATGAATGGAGCCGAACATTGCAGTCTCATAACAGAGCCCTCTTCCAAATTTTTAATTGCCTCAGCTATTTCATCACGAACACTTTTCACAGCGACTTCCATCTCGTTTTTCTTAATAAAATCTCCTATATCATTTTTAGTTGCATACTTTTCTGCAATTTGATTAATCAGAATAGCAATAGCATCTTTTGTAATGAATTGTTCAATACCGTCCATAATATAGCTTTTATTGCACTCGCCATTTCAGATAATTGTTTTCAAACTCTTCCTTTGTTAATAAAGAACTAGTCAATTTCTGCAAAGTAGATTCTAAATATTGCTTATCAATTGGCGATGGTGTGTGTTTCATTTACTCTAGTAAAAATTCTGTACTAAGCTGTTTTAATTAGTATGAGATAGTTCTGTCCAGCACCTCCAAATTCTTAATTTTATCCGATATGGCTTTTAATTTCTCATCTAAATAAGCTTTATCAACTTATTGTTGTTAATACTCACCAACTGGGATGAAAAGCTGTCTGTTGAAGTTTTCACTTCTCCTAGAGCAGATTCTAAAGTTTGAGTTCTCTCTGCAATAACTTTATCAATATTGGCGCTAAATTTTGTAATGAACTTAGAATATGTTCTCTTTCAATTATGCTCACTCCGATATTCTTTGTATTTTCCGAAACGAGTTTGGTTATTTGCAAATCCAAATAAAATTTCACAGCTTCGCTGATTCCTTGTTGATTTATCGATTCGATTATTTTCTGTGTTATCGAGTCAATAACACATAAGATTAGCAGCAGCAGCACACCACCACCGCCAGCACTAGGTGTATCAATCGACCGAATCGATGCAGAGTCATCGTAACACTAAACAATTAGTTTTGCTTCTTTCAGCTTTTCAATTATAGAGGCAATCTCAACATCATGTCCAGTGTTGCCAGAAGCTTTTGAGGAATAGAGTAAATTAATCTTTCCACTAATTCGTCAAAATTATCAAAGTATTGATAAATTCTATCATGAGAATTATTTTTTGCAAATTTCAATAAACCCCATCCCTTCTTTTTACTAATTTTTTTACTGGGAAATAACTTCTGAATCATTTGCGATTAATTCCCTGATTTCGTTTAACATAGCCTCTTCGATCTAAATGTATGCCTGTAAGTGTTAAGATTTTTTTATACTTATCCAGATCTCTCTGATTATAAAGATTCAAATTCGGTCTTAAATGGATAATAACTTAAGTAGACCGTGTGTTAAATGAAATCTTTCATATAGATATCTATATAACCATTATCGAATATCACTTGCTGATTTCCAATATAATAACATCATCTTTAGAATTGTATGAAATTCCATAACCAATTGAATTATTCAATTTTTCTGCATGAAACATTTTTAGATATTGTGACAGCACATCATCGTTTTCACTAGAACCAAGTAAACTGTTTTCAAATTTAGTTGAGCTTAAAAGATTGCCTGTTGAACTCCCTAGCTTTTATCATAACTCGACTGCTCATCATCAATCTCCATGCTCACCTTCCTCTTTTACCTCTTCCTTTTTGGTTTTACACCATGATTAGAGTGAAAACTAGATTTGTTTTTCCCAGTTCAATTATGGGCTCTATCAACGGTGAGAGAGCGTTTTCCTATTGTATTCCTCCGATCGTTTTTCAAAATTAACTAAGCTTTTATGCTTGTCGCTGATTACTTTTCTCATTTCTTAATCTTTTCGATTAAACCAACATTCTTCCTATTCAGCTTCTGCCGCGTGTTTTAGACAACATGACTGCACAAAGAATTAATCTCTACTGAACGGAAGAAACGTATCGAGCGAATCTCGGTACTTGCCGCTATTAATTCCACACTCAGTCATAATAGTTACAGAATTATGAGGTTTACGATTCCAAACTTTATGACAAAGTTTAGCAAAATCTTTATAAGAAATATCTCCTCCAACATGATCTCTGTGATTAATTTCAGACTCAATAAATCTATCTTGAAGATTATAATCATATTTGCATTGTCCCTAGTGAAATGTTTCTGTGTAGCTCCATATCTGAATAAATATCCAGTGTCAATATTACGATGTCGTCCCATAGTAAAATATTTCTTATTTGAGGTACATGATTAAGTTGTAAGTCGTCAATATAGCTAAAGAATATTCTGATATTTTGTTCAGGGGAGTATAGATTCAGAATTGTTGTTTATGTAAATTCAATATCTTTCATTTTTGAAAAGACTTTTCTCAAAAACAAGTACTTATCTTGATACTCGCTCTTCGTATGCAAGTATATGTTTTAAATCTCAACCCATTCTTTGAAAAAATTAAATTAAATAGCAAATTGGTCTTGCCACAGCCTGAAGAGCCTATTATAAGGATCCTTGCATTATGAGGTAACAACTTACCATTTTTACACCATGTTGGCATTTCTTTCTGTCTTATAACATTGGAAATTCACTATCAGGATATTACTCATGTTAGACACGTGTACAGCATGTGATCTGATAAGGAACTAATCATTTTTCATAAGTTATCAGGGAGGAGGAGGAGGGTGTGCACTAGACACTACATGGGTGTGTATAGCTTATCACATCGGGATGCAAGCGACAGGCGCTTGCTCTCCCTTTCAATGCACTGATAGAAGTTTCTCACTCCAAAATATCTTCCCTCTCTTACTAGAATGCATCTGTTGCTGCCCTTATCTAAGCCTTAGCAAAATACGAAAATGAATCTTCAGATTAAAATGAAACTGACAAGCATTTTTTGATAAGGATGTATTATATTTACACCAAATCTCTTGTCATATTTACACTGAATGGAATGTATTACATGTGATATAGATTATTTTTCATCTAATAGTGACTTCTACTAATATAACTAGGCGTTGAAAATCCAATCCACTTAACAAGCAATACTTTTTTGTGGCTTTAATATTTTTTCAATCAGATATACTTGTCTCTCCGATTCATTTAATTCTGTTTTTTTAATTCTCCGTAAAACCTACCACTAATTACTTCTCCGTTTAGATCTCGCAAGCTATACGTTACAGGTGAGAAGGAAATATAGAATGAATTACAAAATACTCTGCACTCCAATTTATGTTATAAGATTTATCGAAAAGAACCTTTTCTTTGAGATTTGTACAACATCTCCTAGCTTAAATTTCGGTTTGAATTTTTCCATTTATATTGTCTATTGAATGCAGAATTCAAAGACATTAAAACACGATTACGATCTTTTTCCTCACATCTTTAGGTTTCATTCTAATTGAAGTGTGCATTGTTGCATTATAATCACGAACCAAACTGTCTAGCTGTGATATCCAGTTTTTGGTTCCATGTTCAGTTAAATATCTATAATTTTTGCTTTAATTGTTCTATTAAACCTTTCAACTATGGAGGCTTTCTTATCGCTAAAAACATGATAATGTTTATACTGTATCTATCTAATAACGCTTTAACTTTTGAATTAAAGAATTCTGTTCCCTGATCTGATTGAAACAACTTAACTTCTTTATTTAGAAATAATTGGCTCGAGTGCATCAAATACAGATTGACTTGACTTGTCTTTTAATGGTACACAATATGCAAATTTGAAAAACAATTAATAACAGCTAAGATATACCTATAACCTTTATTAAAACGTGATAAACTGCTCATCTCAATGAGATCGGCTTGAAGCAAGTCTTTTTCACTTTTCAACTCATATTTGCGAGTGGGATAGTTAACGCATGGTACACTATGAAGTTCTAATGCTATCTTAGATCTAATAATATTCATATTTACAACACAAAATCAAAATTAGTGGTGATGCATGCTTGTCATAGGACATACTGAGCAATCAGTTCAGAGTGTTGTTGGCACTCTATAATGTCCGAAAGGTAAAGTGATCACACTGTTCTCAGCAATATATCTCTTATCGTCATAAGGACTCAAACAGATTTTTTCACATTCAATCTGATACATGGTGTGATTATAGGACCTCATCATATTAAATTTTTCAATGTTCACAACGTTCAATCAGCGATTTTATATAATTAAAATTAAGTTTTCTACATTTCACTCCGGTCTGTACACCCTTGCTACACATTTATTTACAGGTTCTTCATTTCGTTACATACTAAATAAGAGTAACTTTGGATCGAAGCCCTACAAATCTATGGACAGGTTTTGAGGCAGTCTCATCCTTGAACTTTCCTACAACTTTATTCTCTCCATGGAAAAGCATGGGTGGTAAGGAGGGTAATTACTAGTGTCGAAAAGGGTCAAATTTTCTTAATCAACTGATACACGTCTTTGACTTTACGTTTAAAAGAAAACTATCTGTATCGGTCATACAGAGTTCTACACGATCCCAGGTATTTTTTTTGTAATTTGCAATAGAAAAAATCGTACATATGGAATTTACTCAACTCCAGTACGGAAAACCCGAATAGACAGGCTTGTTCATTTTTAGTTCCAACTTGCGAGAGAAAACCGCGATCACGTTCGGACTAATTATTTGCCAGCGTTTACATAACGGATTTGAAATGTACTTATCTAACCGTTTTTCATCAGTGATAATTTTAACATTGATTTGCTTGCGACTTGATTGTATCGTCTTAAAAATCGAATTGCAACAGGCCTTAAAGAAGGATATTTCAAATTTATTTTTTGCGTTCTGTCTATTCCGGATATTGAAGTCGATGTAGCTTTTCAGCCAGGGAGATTGGGAAAAGCTAATGACGCATGTACTTTCAATAATTGCAAGCCGAGCTGAAGGTAGAGCTTTAAATTGACGTAGTGACAATGTACTTTTCACGGTCAAAAGTGTGTTCATGAGCTTTTTGGTTCCAGTTTGACCGTTCTCATTGTTTGGTAGTTTGACAGCAATTCGCGCGGCGGGTTTGGTGGAGAGGCGCGAGTGGGAAGCTGGCATGCTTATCATGTAACTCTTGAGGGTACTTGAGATCATTTCTATTATATATCCGGTTTCTGAATTGCTGTCCAAATTCGCGAAATCAAGCTTGGAAATTCTTCCTCTGAGAGGAATTTGAAATTTCCAACAGGTAAGCTTCGGCTCATAGCTTCCGAGTATAAACTGTTTGCATCGATATAAAGGAGATAATTACTCGGTTTTGAAGGGTCGTATGTTTCGGGTAGATGTTGTTATTCGCTTCACAATAACGTTTACCGATGAATGACACCCCACCCCTCATCACTGCCTCAAACATGAGATGCATGTCAGGATGAGTAATCAATTGTAGTTCAACTTTAGTGTGTTTCAACATACATTCCAAGTAAAGTGCGCGAGGGAAAGAAAATGGGTGACATCAAGGCCGTATGAGCTAAAAAGCGTAGACCTCATGGATTCAAAAACTTCCGCTAATAGCATCACGTCCAAACATAAATAGAAATTGTGATATTCACCGAGCGATTTCAGCTTGAATGTCGAGAACACTCTTTGCGCATGCTCATATTCTTCGTGAGACAGAGGTGTATCAGTTAAATCATTATGAAAACATTCGATGGGAGGAAGCGATGTTTCTCGAATTTTCGGGACAACTCATGTATGAGTAAGGATATATTCCTTTTTTCAACAAGAGTTGTCTGTGTTCGCGTGGGGGTCATGAAACACTGAAAATAAACGTTCAAATTTCTTTTCCATGTCTGTACTTTGCACAAAATTACGCACCAATACTTCCAAGGATTCGCCATAAACTTGTAGGAATCTAAAAATTTAATTTTGCCTACTGAAAGTGTCAAAAATCTCTCTGACGTATTTGCGATGCAGGAAATTTCTTTTTACATTTACGAGCGCTTTCAGAATAAAATGCGAATCAAACCCGGAGAAATTGTGAAAATAACACGAAATGTACTCCAGAGTACGAGTTGATAAATTACAAGAAACGTGTGCCGCACATAGGTAATTTCCGGTTTCGTGCGTGGTGACGACATTAATATCGGTGTCTAAAAACGGTTCAGCACAAAGCCCACAGTTTACCGAATTTTGAAACTCGCGCTCTTGACTTTCGGATAAAGCTTGCATTGGAATTTCTCGTTCATATCCTCATACAAAATGTCGCCAGATCTGTAATTTCCTGAAGAAATTTCTCCATGATTTTTCATCTAAACTACTCGATCTATGGAGTACAGGTCCGTAAGCGATTTCCCGTTCACATCGATAACAACAAAACAATAGCCACAGGGAATATGTCGTGCTGTTTTCTTTGTATAGCTATGCCTGATTTCATCCCAATCGGATTCATCATCATCATATTATCGATATTAACAACATAAGTTCTAAATCCACGTAAATGGGTACTTTTCCTTCAACGTAGCACCTAGTTTCTTGAATTTAATTGTCTCTCTGCGTTTAGGATATGAAATCACTGTGATTGAAACTTGGAACAAAGCTGTTCATGTTTCATCAAATTTGCTTTACCATCACAATTTTTAGATTTGTTCGATGTAAATCTATGAAACAGAAATTGCAAATGTGTACTTGTCCGTTGCATTTTGAATGGTGAGAGAGGAAGACGCGATAGCCCGTTTTTCCCGTTTGTGGTATTATTTAAACAGAAATGAGTTTTCCCTGCATCAGCTTTTAGCATTAAAAGGTTAATTTGGTGCTTATGAGTGCGGAAAATGCTCGTACGGTAGCGAAAAACTTTTTGTTGTCATACGCGATGACATGAATTGCAATATCCGGATTTAGTATTTCAAATTTCATAATATCGCGTGTTGTCACCGGGAAATTTACTCCTGCATATTAAGTGTGTGAGCAAACTTGCTCAAATACTTACAGTCAAGCGCGAGTTCCTGGGTTTCTGATGGAAATACGAGCGAGGACTGACCATAAAAAGCATTTTTCGTCAGACAGATTTTTGACATGTATAATACATTTTTGTTTTTAAGAAATTGCGGTGTTTGAATGAAACTGGATGTGAAGATTATATTAAATTTAATCAATTCACATCCAGTGACTCAATTCCTTCAAAACCCAACCGCTGCCGTGTCGAACAAAGTTGTCAAAAGATGACATGATTTTCTCATGGCCAACATGAAATGTTCGTAAAATCTTCATAGTTCTCAAGCATGTTTAGCGCTATGTTGGAGTAACTATGAAGATTATTAGAGATGAGACAGTCTCACTAACTCATCCATCACCACTAATTTATACAACAAAACATTCAGCACGATGAACCACTTCACATTGGCATCATGCTGCTGCATGCTCCCTAATTATATCGAAAACGCGCCATTTCGATCTCTGAGCACATTTCGATACTGATTCCTCGGGATCGTTACAGTTATGCGATGACGCACCGCTGCGGAATGACACATGTAGTCTGCGTTCCCTCGGCATGATGTTAGATTCTGAAGAACAAAAGAATAACGATCAGGATGACATAGAGTTTCATGTATGTTTCTAAATCAGTTGTGAATCGGCATTGGTAGAAGAAGGCTGTGTGTGAAAATGATATCTAAAGATCACATAATGTTGCATGAAAGATTGATTATTTCTTTTGATAAAAGATGGACGAAATCTTCTCCGCATTTGTCGCGGAAAACATGGTGGAAAGAGGGATATATTCTCATCTGCGCCCAAACATTGTGCGATGTGTATTTTGTTCAATTTGTTTGGGAAAATGGGAAGAAAGTGACATACCAGCAATAGAACATGCAAGGTACAGTCCGAACTGTAGAAGGAAAGATAATATAACAATTGTAGAGGAGAATTTCGATAATAATATTCTCGGCAATAGAAGAAAGATATTTAACTTTTAATCGTGTAGATGATTCATCCGTTCAAGGAAAGTTTTTGAAAAGCATCATCTACATTGTGACTTTTGTAAATCATTATCCAATAAAGCAGAGTATTTTGCGAGAAATGGTTATTTTACATAAAAACCATTCTATCTGCAATGTGTCTATTGCAAATATATTATCGAAAATCCATTTGAAAAAGTAATGCATTTACGTTTTGTTTATATGAAGAGTGTGAGAAAGAAGAGAGGGGGGAGGATATTCCAGATATACATACCGTATGTAAAGTGAGGTAAAATCGCATGCATGCAGTATATTGTAGAAGGTTTTTTATCCTCGAGCACAATATTGTCCTCCAATGACACAATCCTCCCCTCCGAGGACAAATATTGTCCTCCGATGACAAAAATCCTCCCCTCCGAGGAAAAATATTGTCCTACGATGAGAAAAATCTCCCCTCCGAGGACAAAAACTGTCCTCCAAGGACAAAAACTGTCCTCCGAGAACAATTTTCCTCTCCTCCACAGAGGATAAAATCAAAGTGAAAATGTACTTACATGTACTGGTTGATGCTGCGTGAATCTCCTCAACTGCACAGGTGGCTATGCTTCCTTTCAGATTGATTCCTCTCAGGTGTGTTGCCTCGACTAGAGCTAACTGGTTATGAGGTCCGGAACTCAAGTTGAGAGGTGAGAAAATGCTGTGAAAACAATGAAATATTTAATAACTGAACTGAAATCAATCGAGAGGTGAGAGTGCTATTCAAAAAATGTTTGAGTGAGCCCTATGTGAAATGTTGTGAAAACAATGAAATATTTAATAACTGAACTGAAATCAATCGAGAGGCGAGAATGCTATTCAAAAAATGTTTGAGTGAGCCCTATGTTGAAATGCTGTGAAAACAATGAAATATTTATAACTGAACTGAAATCAATAAGCATCATGAGACCCTATTCGAAATATGTTTAAGTGAGTTGACATGGAGGAGATTTTTTCAGCTTCTAGCAGGTGATTTCACCGTCCCATGCCGAGTTCTAGATGAGATTTTTTTTTCTTTCGTCTTCTAACACATGCAAGGATGCTATTCAAAAAATGATTTAGTGACAGTTTTTTGTGAGGAGAGAGAATACTTAGAAATCTGAGTATTGCCGATAACGATGTGGGAGCAGTGTTGTAGAGGAGAAATTTGAATTTTTTTGCCTTGTAGCACGCTTTGCTCTCACTCGCATGAGCCTGGAACAGAGAGAGAAACATATGGTATATAAACAGAAGTGATGAGAGGAAAATTATCATTACATCTGAGTCTACTTGAGTGCACTTCACGATGAGTTCTCCATCAACATCTTCTCCATAATGCGTGCTGCCGGATAGCCCACCAGCACAGCAGCGAGTGCTCAACTATTGGCAGCGCAAAGCTGCCACGCTGCTGAGTCACCACTGCTGCTGCTGCTGCTGCACCGCTCCACTCAACGTGGAACCACCATCGCGGGTGGCGAGATCGTGGTCGGGGACAGTCCTATCAACGCTTGGCTCCAGCTGCTACCTGGGCACCGCCGCGAGCGGTGCTAACTACTCTACTGAAAAACAGGCAGAAGCAGGGGAAGCAGAAGTTGATGTTTGAGGAGGAGGGAAGTTAGTGGGGATGAGGAGCAGTCAATCTTCTCACAAACAAAGGGTAGTTTCAACAAATATTATTAACTTGTGTATGCAAGAATTTTTTTTTCCATGATTGATTGTTAAAAAATCTGTGCACATACAAGTCTTTGATTATTTGATATGAATATTATTTGAAGTGATTAGAAATTGATTGCAAGGAAATATTATTTGAAATGATAGAAATGGAATTATGAGATATTATTGTTTAAAGTAATTGATCATGAATAAATTATTTGTTAGCAATACTTCCTTGAAGTGATTAGAAATGATTGCAAGGAAATATTATTTGAAAACTGATTAGAAATGGAATTATGAGATATATTGTTTAAAGTAATGATCATGCATAAATTATTTGTTAGCAATATTATTGAACTGATTAGAAATTGATGACAAGGAAATATTATTGAAGTGATTAGAAATTGATGGCAATGAAATATATTTGAATGATTAGAAATGGAATATGAGATATTATTGTTTGAAGTAATCGATCATGCATAAATTATTGTTAGCAATATTATTTGAAATGATTAGAAATGATGGCAAGGAATATTATTTGAAGTGATTAGAAATTGAATTATGAGATATTATTGATAGAAGTAATCGATCATGCAACAAGTATTTGTTACCAATATTTCCTTGAAGTGATTAGGAATTGATGCCAAGGAAATATTATTTGAAGTGATTAGAAATTGAATTAGAGATATTATGATTAAAGTAATCGATCATGCTACAATTATTTGTTACAATATTTCCTTGAAGTGATTAGAAATTGATTGCAAGGAAATATTATTTGAACTGATTAGAAATGGAATTATGAGGATATTATTGTTTAAAGTAACGATCATGCAACAATTATTGTTACCAATATTTCCTTGAAGTGATTAGAAATTGATTGCAAGGAAATATTATTTGAAGTGGTTAGAAATTGAATTATGAGATATTATTGTTAAAGTAATCGATCATGCAACAATTATTTGTTATCATATTATTTCAATAACTGATATTACTCACTTTATGCAGAGAATGCCAATTCAATGATGTCAAGTTGAGATTATGACAATAATCTGATGTAGAGATCAATAATCTATTGATCAAGTTCTCTAGTATGATGATAATCTGAAACAATAAGACACTAATCAAATATTTTTCAAAAGAAACGAGCTGGAATGGACGAGAACTCATCCATGCTGCCGCTGATGAGGAGATGCGGCGAGGGGAGGAGGAGGATGAGATGGAGTTCGTAACAATTGTAAATGCACCAATGCCCAAACCGTGGATCCCGCTGAGGGAGTTAAAGGAGCGCACTCCCTACACCATTATTGGCGTGAGGGAACAGACAAATATTCACGGACGACGAGTAATTTTAAAAATTACCAATGTAGGAAGCAAATCTACGAGTGAGGTGTATTTACCGCAAAGATTTGCTTCCTGCATTAGCTCAGAGAAAATACACCAATTTAACCTCAAGTGTAAAAATTTTGTGATGCTGGTAACACATAGGTCGGCAAATTGGTCTGATATAAAAATTGTTAAGCAATAACAATTTTTATATCTATACAATTCGTTGACTTATTTGTTATGAATTGTATAGTTGAATGTAGTGATTAATAATAATAATAATAAATTGTAATATTGTTTTTATAAAAATTGTTTTCAATTCTTACCTGTTCAATTCACAATGATAGTAGAAACATACACGGAAGAAATGGTTTACGTGCTTACACTCTGTTGTGAATGATATATAAATAAGGTGAGCGCCCCTTTTATAGTTTTGTTGCAAGCATGCTCAGTAGTCTTTACTGCTACACACCACACACACACACACACACACACACACACACACACACACACACACACACCACACACACACACCACACACACACACACACACACACACACCACACACACACACACACAACACACACACACACCACACACACCACACACCACACACACACACACACACACACACACACAACAACACACACACACACACACACACACACACACAACACACACACACACACACACACACACACACACACCACACACACACACCACACACACAACACACACACCACACCACACACACACACACACACACACACACACACACACACACACACACACACACACACACACACACACACACACACACACACACACACACACACACACACACACACACACCACACACACACACACACACACACACACACACACACACACACCACACACACAGCCGTACAGCCAAGTGGCGGCTTCGTGACTCCTCGCTCCCTCCCACATCTGTTTGGCACGTGTTCCTGCAGATGTGGGTGGGCGCGCGATGCCGGGCCTCATTTCCCCCTTTTCAAATTGCATTCACCTTTTCAGATTATTTGTTATTTGAAATAATATTCTTATCATTCAAGCAATGTTATAAGCACAAAGCGTGTGAATTCATTTCCAACTCAATTAAAAATTAAACCAATTCAATTTTCTTTTGATTAAGTTGGTGTAATGATTAATTAATTAATTAACCTCAGTTAATGTTCAACCATTGAGTTGAAAGGTAAGAAAATGGTATGTAGGAGAAAGCAGAGTTAGAGGAAACAAGGTAAAGGAATCTTGAGTTCAGCGACAAAACTTTTTAAGGGTGTGTCAGGTTTGGCAGGTAATGTCACATCAACTATTTTAAATAAGGTAATTGATAACCTGCAGGATGAAATTCATATTCCCGGATACCAGTGGTGTGGCCCAGGCACAAAGGTTAATGAAAGGTTAACCTTTCGGCGGGCGCGCAGCCTCACTGCGTGCGGCATTTCCAGTAAAGTTTGAATTTTGGCGGGAAGTAGTGGGAGAAATGCCTTGGGAGCTAGATGTAATCCTAGTTCACTTTATTTCCGCTTGGCTCGCATGAAGAAATGTCATAGAATAACTTCCTGTCAGTCATGTTCAGTCATTCAAAGAGAGGAGTCAGATTTGCCGCACGGAGTGAAGCACGCGCCCTGTCACAACACTACACCAACCGCATTCAGTGCTGCAGGTGCCTGCTCATGTGAGGCTTCAAGATCAGCACCAGCAATGTAAGTACAATGTATTTTGACTGTATCATCGTGGGTTTTTACCTATTTTCTAAACATAGAGACTAAAAATTCCTTGTCTAACTAGTAAGTAGTTAGAGGGGGGAATAGGTGGGAGGTAGCAGGGGTGAAATTTATTCCATCTCCCTACAGTGGCGGATCTTGAAATTATTTTATGGGGGGGGGGATTGAACCAGGGCCGGACGGGAACCCCTAAAATACCGCTGACTTTGAATTTAGAAAGGGGCTCACCCCTATATTACTGGACTCTATAGGCTATTCAAGTATTTCAAATTCAGTGATTTTATTCAATTTTATACAAAAATGTCACTAGGCATAAATATAGAGAATGTCTTGCTACTTCTCTTGCACTAAGAAATTTTTCTAAGAAACCTTTTATAATCCCAATAATCCTGAAATAAAATGAAATTTTCTCAAGATAATACAGATTCCCTGCCATTTTTCCTAAAATGAGACTAGTGGCAGTTGATAGGAATGAATAAGTATCTAATTTGAGCATCATAATTTTCTTCAATCATTAGAACAGTCTCCAAGAAATTCTTAGAAGATATCATTTTTTAACATATTTTCGCTATTTCCACCATCATTTTGAATCATATATAGCATATTGATGGAATTTTCAAGGTCGCATAAGTTTCAGCTAGGAATAATACATTAGTTATTGTTTCAAGTAGGCTATTCTGTTCACTGGGGCGTGAGTAGGGCGTCTGTTCACAGACATAAATGGTTTTGAGGAAAGTAACTTCAACCAGACCAGGGAGTTCAAACTAATTAAATTGGTAAAAAATTTATATTCTCAGAAAAATTTCTTTAGATATTTTGGGGGGTTACAGCCCGAAACTACCAGAATTTTAATTTGAGTTTCAATTTTTTCAGGGCACATTTTGTACGAGATGAGGATATTTCCCAGCTTCTCCAAGAACTTGAAGATGAAGAACGAGAGAATATGGACCAACCGGACAGAGAGAATATTGATGATTCAGATATCGCAAATGAATTTGAGGACGAAATACTTCACCACCAACTTACCGACTCTGAGTCTGAACAAGAAAATGAACAGGTTATGGACTTTGAACATCCTGGTGCTCCAGAATCAGATGATTTTTCGTTTTTTATAGGTAAGGACAAAGAAACTATTTGGTGCAGCAAACCAGTATCGTCACAATCTAGAACCAGCGCAAAGAACATTGTTAAAATCTTTCCATATCCTAAAATATCTGCCCGAGACACAGCCACAGAATTGGACGCGTTTTTGAAAATTTTTGATTTGAATATGATTGGCTCCATAGTCGATAATACAAACATCTTCATTGACAATAAACGTGAAAAAACCAAGTATTCAAGAGAAAGGGACTGCAAAAATACTTGTCAATTAGAAATACTCGCTCTTATTGGGGTGTTGTTCCTCATTGGACTGAAAAAAGGTAAACACACTGACTGTCGTGAGTTGTGGGATGGTGAACATGGAACAGGAATGCCAATTCTTCGTGCCACTTTCAGCTACAAGCGGTTTTTATTTTTACTGCGCTGTCTCAGGTTTGATAATGTTCATACTCAAAAGGACAGAGAGAAGACTGACAGGATCGCAGCAATACGAGATTTGCAAACCCAATTTGTTAACAACTGCCAAAATAGTTACAATCTGGGTGAGTTCGTCACAATTGACGAAATGTTAGTTGCATTTCGGGGGCATTGTGGTTTTGTGCAATACATACCAAACAAACCTGCAAAATATGGACTAAAATTCTATGCTCTCTGTGATAGCAAAACATTTTACACTTGGTCTGTTGAGTTGTATTGCGGTAAACAAAAGCCAGGTCCTCACTCAATGCCAAATAAGGCGATTGATGTTGTCAAAAGACTAGTTCACCCAATCAGAAAATCTAATTGCAACCTCACCACCGACAACTATTACAGCAGCTATCCTTTGGCCACCTACTTGCTTGAAAATGGGCTTACATTCTTGGGAACTCTAAAAAAAAACAAGAAAGAAATTCCACCCGAGTTTTTACCTATGAAATCACGAGCTGTGAATTCCTGTCTGTTTGGATTCCAATACGATGTTACTCTTGTCTCTGTCATGACCAAACCCACGAAAGGAGTGCTACTGCTATCAACTATGCATGATACTGATGAAATTGATGAGGTCACGAACAAGTCTGTTGTAAACCTTGATTACACAGCACGAAAGGAGGGGTGGATACTGTTGACAAAATGTGTGCAGCCTACTCAACTTCAATGATCACAAGACAATGGACAATGGCATGTTTTTTCCGATTTCTTGACGTGGCAAGCATCAATGCCAATGTGATTTTCAACAGCAATCAACCAGAGAAGAAGACTCGACGACTTTATAAGAGCTCTTTGTTTCCAGCTGATGGACAGCCAACTAAAAGAGAGAGCTGGAATGAAAAATCTTCCCAAGGATGTCTCCTGTTTTCTCGAAAAATATCGAGAAGCACCAGCTCCTGTGCAATCCTGCCAAAAACGAATTGGACCATGTCACATTTGTGGGAGTCATAAATGGAATAATACTTCCGTCCATTGCAACAAATGTGGTAAACATGTTTGCAAAAATCATTCAATTCGGGAAGTTCAATGCCAATACAGGTACTCAAGAGGCTGTCGAAGAAGACTGAAATAATTTTGTTTCCAATTATTTTTATACTTGTTATTTACCAATTTCCTTATTTGCTTTGGCATGTGCTACATATTTATTATTATTATTACTTATTCATTTTTATATACCTATATATAACTTTTTATACCTAGTTATTATTATTACCTATTTTTCATTCATTTGCACACTTCTTACTTTGGTATTTACATATTTTCATTATAAGTGCTATTAAGCTATTTTTTACATTAAAATTTAAAAAAATATGGCTCTGTTACTAGCTACTTTCTTGTAAAATGAGTTCCTATTTCAAATCAAATTTCTTTATGATGGATTTATTATTATAAAAAGTTTACCATTACTGTTTATTACTGGTCAAATGTTGACAAAATAAATTTTAATTATTGTAATGATAATATTTCTTTGAAACAATCCTTTTACCCATGAATAAGACGCGACTTTTGCCTTCAAAAACCAAAAGTTTGATCAGCCTCACAAAGTGCGGCGCGCGCCCACTCATGGGATACCAAAGGGCGCGCCCGCCGAAAGGTTGAAGAGAGGTGATCATGGTATAATTCATTAGATAGAGCCTGTAAGGTACATGATATAGCGTATATGCAAAATAGTGATAATAAAACTCAAGCAGTGGCTGACAGAGCTCTAGCAAACGCTGCGTGGGACATTATCAAAAATCCACAAACACCTCCTGCCGAGAAAGCACTTAGCTATCTTGTTACAAACGTCATGAAAGCTAAAGCAGCGTTTGGTGGGTCTTTGAGAAAGAAGAAGAAGAAGAATGAGAGGAGAAGTTATAGTAATGATATTAGATGCAAAGCTATAGCTCAGTTGAAAAAGCATATTGCAGGAAAAGGGTATTTTTTGAAGCCTTTTCCCAGTATTAATGGAGGGAGAGTTTTAATTCCACCCCCTCCACCACCCCCATCATCATATGGAGTGAGTTTATTCCCTCAAAAACAAGTTAAGAAACGAAGAACAACAAAGAAGAGTAGGAAGAAGAAGAAGAAGAAGAAGAAGAAGACATGAATATTGAAGGAGAATTGAGTAATTATGATTTGATTGATTGGTTGAAATTATTACAGATTCGGCTAAGAGGTATATATATGCTAGATGCATTACCCAAAAAAATTCTAAAAAACGAGAATGCAATTGTGAATTTAGCGTGGGACGGTGAGGATGGCACACATTGGGTTGCATATAAAAAAGTCAGCTCTAATGTTTGGTATTTTGATCCAATTGGAAGTTTACAACCGCCATACGAATTGGACAAATATTGGAAAAGAGAAATTGGAGTAAATATATTTTATAATGTAGAGCACATGAAACCATTAAATAGCAATTTTTGTGGTCATCTTACATTATTGTTTCTTGCAAATCAGTTGTAATAAGTGTTTGTGCTGGACACACATTACAAGATGGTTGTTATTACATTAAGATCTAACACAAGTAACCTCTATGAACATTTACAAGGAATTATAGAATTGGATAAAAATCGTGAATGGGAAATTGGATTGATTAATTTTTGTAGTTCTAATAGTATTGCAAACATTAACAAAGGAACAAATTCCAGCTTCAAATATGGCGATAGATTAATTGAGCTGGATACGGGTACATATGAAGTTGAGGATATTATAAAATCTTTAAAGAATAAATTGAATATTGATGAGAAGAAGAAGAATAAACTTATTATACGCCCAAACGTAAATACTATGAAGATTGAAATTCATTCTGATAAAGCCATTGATTTAACACGTACTGATTCGATTGGTAAGATACTTGGTTTTGTAATGTTGTTTTGCAGCCAATAAATGGCATTATTCTCAGCATTTGGTTAACATAACAAGCATTGGTAGTATTGTACTCGAGTGTAATTTAGCATGTGGTAGTTACTCTGACGGAAAACAAAAACATATAATCTACGAATTTTTACCAAAGGTTCTTAGTGGCTATTTAATAAACGAAGTACCATCACCAATTATTTATGTACCTTTGAATACGCATCGAATTCAAACTATTAATGTAAAGGTAACAGACCAGAATGGATCGTTTATTGATTTCCGTGGAGATACAATTACAATTAGGTTACACATACATGAAAAACAAAAGTAAACGTAATGGGTTATCTTGTTTTCAATCCACATTCAAATAAGATGTGTACACGCAATGTCATTAGAGAGACGAACGTGAGAGCGTCAACACCTAAAAACAAACGTGCTTTGTCGGCTAAAAGTGTGAGAATATTAGAAAAGTGAGGTTTTATAGTTGATTGGCGGAATGTTAGGAGGAGTGGCAGCAATTAGTGAAATTCTGGATGTGGAGACAGACCTTCAGTTTTATAATGGTATAACCAAATTCCAATTCCACACTCATACAGTTTATTCGGGACAGGAAATAGAAAACTCTGATGAGGCACGTATTGGCATAAATTCTTAAGATCTCTATTCTTTACCTTGCAAATCATTCATATTTATTGAGGGAACAGTTAACTGTACAAAACCGGGAACAGCCCCGGCTGATGCACCAGTTGCGGCAGACTATAAATTAAGCAGTAACATAATCGGCAACCTTTTTGATGAAATACGATATGAATTAGCAGGTCAGCAAATTTCTAAATCAAGATTGATTGGATTAACATCCACAATTGAAGCTATTCTAGTGAAGAATACGCTCGATAAGAAACATATCACTTGGCTGGTTTTGACAGATCAGGATATGAGCTAACGGATAATAAATTCACTTTCTGTGTACCACTGAAATTAATCCTGCCGTTTTTTGAAGATTTTCAAAGAATAATTTTAAATTTGAAACAGGAACTCGTCTTATTGAGGTCACCGATAGACCTAAATTGTTTTGAGTCCGCAAGTGGAACAAGCATTAGTGTGAAAATTACAAAACTGCAATGGAGAATGCCCTACATAACTTTAGAAGATCATGTAAGACTGAAATTTTTGAGACTGCTCGATGCTGACACTCCACTGAAATTAGGTTTCCGCCATTGGGAAATTTGTGAATTACCAAATTTGCAAAATTCACTTAACCATTCTTGGGCAGTTCGCACCACATCGAGTTTTGATAGTCCAAAATACGTTATAATTGCATTTCAAACTGATCGTAAGAATAAAATTAAAAAATCAATATCTAATTTCGATAGCTACTGTATTTACAATGTTAAAGTATATTGAACAGCGAGTATTATCCATATGAAAATCTGCTAGGTGAAAAGGAGGTATTATACCAGATGTTCTTGGATTTCTCGCCCTCGTATTATAATCATTCAATCAATAGCAAACTCGGAACAGAAATTGACTTTAAAACGTTTTGTGAATCAACACCAATGATTGTTGTAGATTGTTCGCACCAAGCAAGTCATTTGAAATCATCGACAGATGTTTGTATTGAAATGGAATTTAATAGTGCAGTACCTGCAAATACTTCTGCCTATTGCGTTTTAATTAGCGATCGTGTGATGGAGTACACACCTCTGACGAGCATGGTGAAAGGAGTTCAGTAATTTTATTGATAGAGCGCACCGGCTGCAATATTATATAAGGTGTGCACTCTGACAAATTTGGTTCATTATCAGTTTCACCTTTGAACAGGTAACATCTAAAATGTCCTATTCTTTGTGTTCTGATATTTTGGACAAGCCGCAAACTCGCTCTATTGGTATCCAGTGCGATCTTGATTCCGATAGTTTCTATTATGAACCAAGCTGCGGTACACCGATCCAGAAGCCACTTCAGGTGGAGGAGGAGGAGGAGCAGAAACGAGAAGAGGGGAGGGAGAAAGACGAAGGATTCGAGGAGCCAGCCGCCGCCGAAGAGAAAGAAGTGGACAAGCAAGCAAGTGCGAAAATTGCTACAGTTGATCTTCACTGGTTTAAACAAGATTGTAATCAAATTATTGTGAAAGAACTTGCCATAATTGATCAGTTTATTAATTCTATTGTATTCCATTTCAAATCACCATTTGCAAAGACAGAATTGAGTGCAAAATTGTATAACAATGTAACATGGTTAGAACGTCACTATCATAAAATAAAATGGGAAGATGGAGATTTAGAATACACTGACTCATTAATATGTGATTACCTTGTAGGTTATGGGAAAATTTTCACAAAAGGAACTGAGAAAGCAAAGTTTTGAGAAGATTACATACTAACGTTCAATGTATACCAGAGGATTTTCCAAAACCCGATTTCAGCTTTTCACTAGTTCATGGTGTTATGCTGTGTGTAACATTCATAAAATAGACCAGATGCCCGGTGTGCTTTGTTCAGTACTCAACATTATAATTCTTTGTTGTTTAAAAATATGTATCAGACAAATAATTTCTTGTGCGAAAACAATCGAATGCAAAGTATGAAAATGGTGACGATGTACACGAATTCGCAGAAAAGGAACTTTGCTCGTTATGGATTCTTCTACAATGGAAAAGAGATTCAGTGTGTTTATTGCATGCATGCATTGAGACTGCATAAAGCACGTACATGTTGTCTGTCGGCAATTAATGAAGAAAGACCACTTAATTACTCTATAATAGTTCCTGCATACACTTAGTTTTGTTCATTCGCTTATCATGGATCCGAGAAAGTGGTTGGCTGCTGACAACGAGTTGGAAGTGAGGTTAAAAAACTGTATTGATTGGTATGATGAGTGTGAAAGTGCAATTAGGAAATCAACTCATGAAAATTATACTTTGGCGAAACAATTGAAAGACATTTTTCTAAGCACAGTTAATTTAAATGACATAAGAGACTATCTATGTTATTATCGTCCTCATAATTTGTGTATAGATAAGCTAATTAAAATTGAAGATGAAATTATGATAGTTGTGGTGATAGTAAATAAAACGTTTTCTGCTTCAAATGATTTTTCATCCGTATCCTACTCACTTTTAGTTTAGTAGCTGCTTAGAGCTAGAGCTGACAACAACAACGCTTGTGGTGCGATCTTTTTTATACAAGCGAGACACGAGCCCCTTCAAGTTGTAGGTACAACAAGTGCATCTCATCAATTTATAGAACAGAGACACATGCCAAACATCTGGGAAGCCGTTAACATGCAGTGTTATGGTTTTTCAAAATTCAAAAAATTAACTCGTCTCTTGATGGGAATTCATTTAACGAATTTGATTCAATTGCTAAGAATATTAAATTTCCAACAGGATGTCAAGATGTTGATTTACCGTTAACAAAACAGAAAATGTACACTTTCCTATTTATCTGAAATATTCGAACTGCTCGATATACTAGACAGCGCCATCTACATTATTTGTACAAATGATTCGCCATTATCTGTTGTTAAAAATTCCGATGAACTTTGGAAAAGCTTGTACGATATTGCAGATAAAAAATGTAAAAGAACTTAGATCATTGACCTCTCTCTGGATTCACTAGTACAGTATAGATGTGAGAGAAGGATTCGCTTTAATATGACAGTATAGATGTAGAGTGATAGGGAATTTCTCAATTTACTTTAATCTGTCAGTATAGATTTAGAGTGATAGGGAATTTCTCAATGCACTTCAATTTGTCAGCATAGATGTAGAGAAAAGGATTCACTTTAATCTGTCAGCAAGGGAATTTTTCCCCCTCAAAGGGAAATTATTTTTTCCCTCACTTTCTTCATCCCCCTCATCTATACTGGGTAAGGGGAAGGGGATAGAGAGAGAGAGATATCTCTTTTCATCCCCCTCATCTCCACTGGGCAAGGGGAAGGGGTTAGAGAGAGAGAGAGAGAAAGATATATCTCTCTCTTTTCATCCCCCTCATCACCACTGGGCAAGGGAAGAGGAAATCTATTTTTAGAACACCCCCCAACACCCCCCACCCGCAGAGTGGTGGAAGGGGTGGCGGGATGGACGAGGGTGGAGAGGGGGGAGGGGATTCCGAGCAAAAAAGTGTGTTTGAACTCTTAAAATTCATCTACTTTTGTACGACATTTTGCTGTCCTTATGAATTCTAACATTTTGAACGGAACTTGAAAACATCATATGTTTGAAATCATGTGTTCAATCTAGTAGAATTTATAATGACGGCAAAATATTGAACGATCAAGAATCGATGTGTGTGTAGTTAGTCTAAAGCCGGCTCCAGACATGCGTCATTCAGCAACCAGCGAATGTTCGGCGTTCGGCGAACTATTTGTCTTGATATTTGCTGATTAACAAGCACACATCTACCCACATGCGTGGTTTGCCGTGCACTTGCTCGTTTTGGGAATAGCTAATATTCGTCAACTGAATGCATCTACCGTCAACATGGATCTCGATATTGAAGATGCTCTTCTTGCTTATCCTGCTGTTATAAATAACCAACTAACCCTATGTACCCTGGTCAATAACTGTATAGGACATGAAAAACCCTAGAATTTTAACTTCAATTGATATAAAATTTATTTGTAGAAATTTTTAAAACATTTAAAGAATTCAGGTTATAATTCAGTAACCTGGACGGTACTGGTTACTATCTAGTTTTCATAAAGATTTAACTATTCGTTAACTAGCAGGTAGCCCGTGCTCCGCAAGGTTTATTTTGAAAGTTGACAAACTGAAAACTTGAGCGAGTTGAATCTTGAAGAGGTTGAAGTTTAGGACTAGAACCATCCTCGGTTAGTTATTTATGCAAATTTCAAGTTAATTTCAGTCCAAGTTTTTCAACTTGGTAGTAGCATAATAAAGTGACAGAACTCAAATCTAGATAGAGTACCTCTTCGAAACAGTTGTTAACTGGCAACTAAATTAATAATTTTGTCTGGTTGGCATTAAGTGAGTTGACTTTCTTAGGTTGGCACCAAGTTGAAGATTTAAATTCACTTATCGCAGAAAAATTGATTGGGCACTGCTACTTCAATCCTGGGAATATTATATTACTAGCCGTCAGGCTCGCTTCGCTCGCCGTATCCGTTTAGCCAGACGTTTAGTCTGGTTCCCCGACTGGATGTCCTAACATATGATAAAAATGCTCAAATGAAAAATGCAGGCGAGCGAAGCGAGCCTGCTGATCTCATTCTAGGACAATCCAGTTGGGGATCCAGGGGGCGGAGCCCCCTGGCTAGACGGATATGGCGAGCAAAGCGAGCCTGACGGCTAGTAGTTCTATATTAACATATGGTATGTACATTTCATGTGCCTTTTGCCGAATATTCGTCCACTTTGATTTTCGACTCTGACCGGGAAAACAACGAGCATGAATGTTCACTGCTTGCCGAATACCAATCATCCATCCACACTACTCGTGATTCGGCGAGTCGCTGCTCGGTATTTGCCGAATGACGCATGTCTGGAGCCGGCTTAAAGGTGCGTACAGATATACGCGCCGCGAACATGAGCAATTCACTTTTAATCAGCTGATGCCAAGCTTTTTATATCTGTATCTTACCGTTTCTGTAAAAATACAGATATAGACAGCTGATTAAAAGTGAATTGTTCATGTTCGCGGCGCGTTAATCTGTACGCACCTTTAGAAGTAGCCCTCATTCATCTTGCTCAAATGCTGCAGGCATCAAACGAGGAGACGTTCTATCGAGTTGTGAACCTTGCTACAACCAAAGTAAGAAAATTGTTCGAAAATGGGACGGATGAAGAAAAAATTTGTGAAATAGCTCGCATTTATCATTCAATCGACGTGACAGTGAACAGCGAACTAACACCTGATAAAAGAACAGTGGTTCAAATTCGTCAGATCAGATATTTCACTAAGAGCACTGGCAAGCAAGTGAAATTCGGTGAGTCGTAGAGTTCCAGTTACACACACATAGAATTTTTCAACTATTTAATTCTTTTTCACCACACTGCACAGAAAGCAACTGTTTTCAGTCCCTACGTAGATCTGGAAGACATTGTTTGCAGACAACTCTCGTCTGATGTCAGAACAGGTTTCTTTCCGGCCTTGCCGGAAGAGTACCTTTCCTGCCACTAACATGGAACTAAGAAAGGTGATCGAAAAACAGCTGATCAAGAAACTTTTCATTATTTGTGTTCATTATTCAATAGTTAGAACATTTATAATAATATCATCTGATTGTCATTTGAAAGAATAAAAAAGTATAAACTCAACCTCCCACATAATTGAACATCTTCTTTTAGATTATTTAGACAATCAGAATGAAAATAAAAATACTAGGACAATTTCCTGATATTCAGATTACCTCAGATTTGCTAGAGCTATCACCTTTCACTTCTGCTTTCAGAAGTGCTTAGTAAACAACTATTCTCATATATATTGTTTATTATTGTTTGTGGCGAAAAATAGCGTTTGCACCACGGGCAAAATGTTTTTCCGCCTCTCAATCTTTTCTAGTCCTCAGCCTATGGCCTCGGACTTGAAACCCGATTTCGAGCCGGAAAAATCTCATTTTCTGCTCTAGGTGCGAAATATACTATATTGGATTAGCACAAACAATACAACGATCGGAAAAGAAAAAACAGGCTATTGCCCAAAATTTCTTCAATTCCTAATAATTTAGTTTCAAATTGTCCAAATATTATACATAGGTTATATCCATTCTAATTTCTACACCAATACACAATCTGAAAATATGAATTAGAATAAAACAAAAAGAATTACATTTGAATAGATTGGTAATAAAACTTTCATAAAAATGTTTTTGTTTTTACAATATTTTGCCATCCTTATAAATTCAATTGGATTAAACAGATTTTGTCAAACAGATTATGTCTGTCAAGTTCCGGTTGATCTATAGTGAGGTCCACGTTATTATAGCAGTGGAGAAAGATAGGGGAGCAACGTTGCCAATCGTCTGTCTTGTCAATGCCTTCCATAGATTGTAGCTGATACAGGTTATTGATGTAATATGAACTGTTCATTCGCTTTTAAAATAAACAATTATATTTTACTAACCGAGAAATTATATTTTTCAATAATTTCTTAATGCATTTTCATAAATAAGATGAAATATTTTGTTAATAATTATTAATTCTACATTGTTAAAAGACGATCTTACAACAGAGCAAAATGAAAAAGAGATAGCGCTATCCGCTTTTTGATAGACAAGGATAGCAATACCATTGCTAACTGAACACTGACATTATAACGTGGACCTCACTATAATAGAATGTATAAGGACGGCAAAATATTGTACGTCGAGAAATCGATGTGGGTGTAACTGTTTGAGAGTGTGAATAATATAGAGTACTGTACCATCTCAATTGTATTTTATTCCAAGTTCTTGATTGCCAATTTTTATCAATATTTTCCCCTATACTTCAGGTTTTGTGGCAGAGAGGACCAGGAGTCCTAACTCCGCCCCAATAAAGGCAAATAATCAATCAATCATCACTCTTTTTCTCTCTCTCTCTCTCTCTCTCTCTCTCTCTCTCTCTCTCTCTCTCCTCTCTCTCTCTCTCGCTCTCTCTCTCTTTAGTCAGTGCCTGTCGTGCATGTAATGCACTTCCTGTTCCTATCAGGTCCATCAAGAGCCGAGTGAGCTTCATCCTGACTTTAAAAAACATCTTTTGGAACAAATGACTGAAACTGTCCAGCCCTAAAACGATCACATGACACCATCCCTCACCCATCCCACCAATTCAAACCTATAAACCTACCTGTCATAGAATAAATTGTGTATATATAAATATATTTATATATATATATATATATAATATATATATATATAATATATATATATATAATATATATGAACTCATGTTATTATAAATTAGCCACTGCATACTGCTGTAGTATGCAATATTATTGAAAGCTGATCACCCTAGTCTACTTTCAGCCTAACCATTTTATTAATTAATGATTTGATCTTACTTACTTATAGAATTATTTTACTCATTTTCTGTTTTTTTTCTCTTAAATCTTCATATTAATTGGAACTTTTACATTATTTTCATTTTAAATAAATCCTTAGTTGAACTAATGGAATTAACGTTTTGCTAGAGAGTTAGTGGGAAGGATACTTCAAATATTCTTTCCGAAGAATGGACATTGATATGTCCAAAGCTCCATCAATTTATGTAGATGCATAACAATATTATCTATTTTATCTATAGTCATTACAACTTAATTTACAGATGAATTGACAAATTGCTTTGTCAATTCAATTGATGAATTTACAAATTGTTTTTTTTTCATATCATATACAGCTCAATAATTATTTTCTTAATTATATTTTGTAAATTCATCTATAATTTTACTGTATTGTAAGCTATTGTAATAAGTGTATAAGCCAGTATATATTGTAATCTACATAATAAAGTACTCAATCAATCTCTTTCATCTTACTCACTCCCATAAATCTGAACATTGCCTTTCAACCAATCTGCATGAAGAAATTGTTAACTGCTTGGATAAAGTACTCACTTCATTAATCAATTAAACACGCGCAAGCGCAAATTTTACCATGCTTATGCAGAAACTGTTTTCTTTTCTTTCACAGAGGGTTTTATTATATCAAGTCATATCAACGAGCCAAAAGAAGTAGGAAACCCTCTATTAAAGTGAGTAATGGATCCAGGTGATCTTCT